>NC_134845.1:18858206-19158206 GCF_965363235.1 Mytilus galloprovincialis | reverse complement strand
TTGTAATGGTATGATTTAATGTAAATTTATTAGAAATTAAAAAAAACACTTTTTTATCATAAATTTTTAATTAATATATTTACTTTTCAAGCTGTAACAGTTGTTTGTTTGTGATACTTGAGATGGTTGTTTTAATTATTATCTACGTATGCAATAAACAGTGTTTATACAAACATTTAAAGACAATTATTTTCAGTGGTTATTTGTCTGAATTAGCATAGTGTGCAACTGTCACCAAGATATTTTTATACGACCTTAAAATATTTTCTTGTATCGTATAATGGTATGATGTCGTCGTCTGCGTGTCCGAAGACACATTGGTTTCCGGACAATAACTTTAGTTAATATGAACGGATCTCTTTGAAATTTTATAAGAAGGTCCAATACCACAAAAGGAAGGTTGGGATTGATTTTGGGGATGATGGTCATAACCGTTTAGGAATTAGGGGCCCAAAAGGGGCCCAAAAGAAGCATTTTTCTACTTTCAGGATAATAACTTGTATAATTACTTGATAATAAGTATTTCAATTGCTCTGAAATTGTTGCACAATGTTTAATACCACATGGTGCCAACAGTTTAGGAATTAAGGGCCAAAAAGGTGCCAAAAACAAGCATTTTTGTAGTTTCTGGACAATAACTTGTATGAAGAGTATGGATCTATCTGACATTGTACCACAAGGTTCCATATCACAAAAGGAAGGCTGGGATTGAGTTTGGGGGTTATTGCCCCATTCATGCAGGAATTAGGGGCCAAAAAAGGGCCAAAAACGAGCATATATCTAGTTTCCAGATAATAACTTGTGTTTAAGTATATGGATCTCTCTGAAATTGTACTACAAGGTTCCATACTATAAATGAAAGGCAGGAATAGAGTGTGGGGTAATTGGTCCAAGGGGGATTCCAATTTTTTTTGGTGGGTTCCAATTTTTTTTAACCCTTTCCTCCATTGAATATTTTTTTTTGCATTCTTGATTTGCATAGGATTTTTTTAATAAAATGCTGAACATATGCTTTAAAGTATTAAGGCATTGTGAAAAACAACTATTTCATCAAATAAATTTAAGTCGGATATTCCTATGATATTCCTTTTTATATTGGATACAAATTTTATCAAGTCAACTGCAGACACTTTGTAGTCATAGTGTTTCAACTGAGGTACTACACAGGCGTCAAAAGGCGTCATTATGGAGTAAGGGGGGTGGCGTCAAAAGGTGTCATTTGGAGGAAAGGGTTAACTTAAGGGGTTCCTATTTTAAATTTTTTTTTTTTTAGAAAGTTTCAAGAAGAAATCTTTAATTGTACAGTATTGCGCAATAGATTTGTAAGATCTTGATTTTTTTTGTGTGTGTCTGAAACCTATTTTATGTCAAAAATTTGATAACAATCCAAATTCAGACAGTATCAAGCTTGAATATTGTGTCAAAATTTGGCCCAACTGTTCAGGGTTCAACCTCTGTGGTTGTATCAGGCAGCACTCACCGAAACATTTTATTTACATGTGAATAGCCTTTTGGGCGACCCTTTTAACTCAATCCAATGGGAAATAGTGTTATGTGACTGATGAAATTGATGTTTCTTTTTCTTTTTCTTTTTTTAGGTGCATCCAATTAAATTGTCAACCTGTAATTTGCATGGAACTAATACTAGAGCAGGAATAACAGCTAGAGTAGAACACATTTCATTGACCCAGTTTATTTCATCTTCTGCTTTAAAACATGACAGTAGCCAATTAGACTTATGGTTTGAGTCAGGTGGTCTAACCATTGGACCAATAGATGGAGAGGCAGCTATGGCATTACCTAACCCAGACTTCCACAAAATACAGGATAACTTTCTCAAAATTCATGACAAAAAGACAAGGAGATTGTGGTTTCTGTGGCCACCAGAAGAAATTAAAGTTTTGCCGTTAGTAATAGGAAAATGTGGCTGCCTTGGTGGGTGTGCATTTTTTGGAAACAATAGAACAGGCATTGGATTTTTCAATTCTAAAAAATGTAAAGAAAGACCATTTTCTGCTGTGTTAAAAGTGTCCCCTGCTGGACAGGATCCTGGATTTGGTCAGAGTTTGCTATTTAAAGACAAATTAGTGTTTGAGGTATCACTTACAAATGGAATAGAAGGAGCATCACCTTCAAAAGGAAATGGATTTAAATTCACAAGAGGTTATATGAGTAATGTAACAACCCCAGAATCTGGAACAAACATTACAATCATTGGCGAAAAGTCCTCATTAAGCCAATCTTTGAAGGTTCCAAAGGAAAGTCTGTTTCAAGAAAGTCCGGGAAAAATTCAATCTCAGATATCTATTGGGGATGCTTATTTAAAATCAGCAGCAAGTGATTCTATTCTTGAAACTAAACCTTCTCTATCTTCTAACATTAGCAGTAAGTCTCCTGAAGATATATCATCAAGTTCTCCTTCTGACAGTAAAAGTTTGTCATCAAGAAAAGAAAGTTTGGAAAATTTTAGTAAAAGAGATTCCTCAGGAAATCGAAGAGTAGGATTAGCAGATAGTCTAACAACATTGAAATCTATCAACAGAAAATCAGGTTCTGATCTGGACGATTTTAAGATGTCAGAAAGGAGTTTCTCAAAGTCGTCTTTGTCAACTCCTAAAGTTTTAAGGCAAGGTATGGGTAGTAAAGTACAATCAGAAATGTCTATAGAAAGTGAACGTTATTATTCCGCTGATGAAGATATGGAAATTTCACAACCTGATATATGTGATAATGGTATTTCATTTCTCTCTACTGACAACATGAGTTTAGACGGAACTTTAAAAAGACATGATTCCACTGTAAATGATCAGACCGTTATACAATTAGATACAATTAAAAGGGATAAAAAACCTATTGAGCGACAGTTAAGCTCAGAAAGTTCTGGCTCTACATTATCTTATGAATCTGCAACAACAGAGCCAAATGATGCCGATAGTTTTTCAGGGGTACCTGAAAATTTCCTAGTCGATCTTCATGGGCAAGTGCAAAAGCCGATAAGTGAATCTCCTGTATTAATGTCATGTTATTCTAGTCACCTGACTCACTATCAGTGCAATGATTGGTCACAGGCGTCACCAGAAATGAGCTACAACAAGACAAATATAGCAGATCAATCAACGTACTCATTATCTTCTGTCGGCCAATCAGTGCAGTATGTACATAGTCCAGCTTGTGTTCCTAGGTTTGTCAAGACTCGACAGGGCTTTTCACCAAGTCTAATGAAAACAAGAGAGGAGTACAGAACAGAAGAGAGAGATGAAGATGAGGTTGATGATGTCAATGAATCTCAAGATAATGCAGACAGTTCTATTCTGGAAGGTAAACGTTGTAAACAATTAAAGCTTTTAGTTTAAGCTGAAAAAATATAAATCAATGGCTTACAAATGTACATTTTATTGGTTAAAAGACACATTGATATATGATAATAATGTGAAAAGACACGCATAAGTGGAAAGATTATTAAACTCATGTAACAACTTGTATATATACATTTGTACATATAAGGGTAAACAAAACAATAACAGAAACTAAAACTTGGGAAAAATAGAAAATTTTGTGAGTCTAATTCTTCTCATTTTCAATGAAGACATTTTACCACAAAATTCACCCTACACAAACTTCTTACTGCAGATTTTAATTCATTATAATAGAAGACTATGAAACAAGAAAAATGAGCACAGCGAAAATTTTACTGCCCAATGCAAGACCAAAACCACAAAAGTAACCTTACTTAAAAATAACCTGATATTGGTTCAAAACTGCAAAATATTATAAATTATTTAAAATGTATATGTTTATGTTTATAGAAGATCCAGATAACAGTTTACCTGAGAATGCGTCTATTACCACCGCAGTGGTTAAAGTCAGAGGCTCTATGAATGTCATGTTAACACCATTATTTCTAGAGTCTTTCCAAAGGTATGATTCAATGACTTCAAATTCTATAGATCATGAGATGTGATGTTAAAATCCTGGTTTTTGCATCTGTTTTCCTCAGTTTTAACATCTCTTGGACCACTGTTTCCTAAGTCTTTAAATAGCATGATTTAATTAGTTACAGGTATTATTATTGTCCCCACTTTTCTAAGTTCGTGAAAATATATGTGATATTTGCTTCTGGATGTGAAGCCATGATCATTCAATCTTCAAAAGAAAGACAAAAGTGTACATTTACAGCTCACATATATCACCAAAAAAGTACACTAAAAGATCATTTATGTTAAAGTAAGAAAGTAAGTAAAAGAGACAGCAACCCTTATTTCTGTCCTTACATCATGTACATTTCAACACCTTTTATATATCATAGGATTTGATCAATAATGCATAGGGGAAATATTATGAATTAAACATTGTTTTTGCAATGTTTTTGAACTGGATGTTTATATTCATTATATTGACCATTGTTTTTTTCATTAGAAAATAATTCAAATTATAAAAGTTCATGTTATTCAATATATTTTTAGCCAAACAGTGTTCATAAATAACATTATACTATTTTAAACTTCAAACAGATACACAGAAGCCGTGATTCCAACATTGACAGCTCTTCACCCATCTTCAATAATAGATGGCTTACACAGTCAATGTGTAGATAGCCTGAAAAGACAGAACCGACTGAAGAAAGTGAAAGAGAAGTCTGATAGTGAGGTTACAAAGATGCCAGAGAGACAATTTAGTACCGAGAGCAGACGTAGCAGTGGGGAAATGAAAACAAAGAGTATACAGGCTCTGTTTACATTATCAAAGGTTGGTATGTTCAAAATAGGGCATGCTTCTTCTTCCAGAGACCCTGGTACTCAACTGTAGAAAACACCTATTTATGGTTTCATTGTAGCATCCTTCCTGATGTCTAGTTAACCAGTCTCTCTCCAGAAGATAGTTTAAACATATTTATTTATCATTAATCAAAAATACACTATAATAATAGGATTCTGAACAAACTGTACATAACTTATATTAATCTGTTTCTTTTAAATACCAAGTACAATTAACTATAAACATAGCATGCAATTTTACAATGATATGAAACAAGAATAAATAAGTGACTACATAACAAAGAAAGATGAGATTGCTTGTATACCTTATGTTTTGATTGGTGCTTAAAATTCAGCTTAGTATGTTTAAAGTACAAAACTGAATTCACATAAACACCTTCTCATTCTTGATATTCATGTCATATTTTCTGCTGGACCTTAAACATCAATCCTAAGGTTCGTGTTTTCATAAGTATTTTGATTTTTATGTAGTATTCAATGTAACTTGTTAGCAACAATGCAGAGATATCAAATTTACTTTGCTAGTTGTGTGTTTTGTTAAGTTCAGTAGCCATTGTACTAATTTACCATTTTCTCTCATTTGCATACTGTGGATTAATTAATATTCGTTGGATACCAATTTTCGTGGATTTCGTGGGTACAGGAGAACCACAAATTCAAATTTGCAACGAATTATAAGTTTCCAAAGGAATAGGTGTAGACTTTGCCAAAACAACGAAATTAAATATCCACGAATATGTAAGTTTTCCTCAAACCAGGGAAATTGTTACCCACGAAAATAAATGAATCCACAGTATATCTTATTTTTTAAATTTCAGATTAACATATGTGTTCTACAGTCAGGTATGGTTGAAGAAGTGATAGCTTTCTCTGCTATGGAAAGTATCCGTGATTTGACATGTTTTTCACTGCTAGCTGTATGTTTTGACAATATCAATTGTCAGTTATTGTCAAACAGTCATTCTGTTAAAACCATGCAGGAGAAACCTAATCCTGGTGGTGTACCTATAAAGACTTCACCAAAGAAACAGAATGTGAAAAGAATGGATTCCAGTAACTTTGATAAGTCTCAAGAAGATCTTGTGACAGAAGTTTGTCGAGAGGAAGACGTTGGAACACTTCATATTTCTAGAGTACACATCCAGTTACAGAGACTGCTGAAAAATAGTAATTACTCTGATCAAGTCTTGTTAACAGCTATACCCGATCACAAGTCTAAGGTTTTGTTTGAATTTGACAAGGAACTTAGTAAACCATTAGCATTTGCATTTCCAGCTTCCCCTAGGCAAAGAGGGGAGAGGCCTTCAACCTCTACTCCATCACCGAAGGTTGTACGTAGAAATTCAAGTAGAGAAAGTCGTCGTAGTATGAGTCGCCAGGCAAGTAGAGATACTGACAGTCATGGTGGAACTTTACCAAAATTGTTTCGACAAAGCAGTATTGATGAAGAATCACTTGATGGTTCGCCATATGATGGAAAATCAAGAAAGGTTCCAAGTAGAGAACACAGTTTTAAATCTGGCAAGTCTGCTTTAGGATTCATAATGTTTGAATGTGGATTAGAAAATATTGACGTTAAAGCAGTTAGGAGGTTAGGATTTTCTGAAAATGTTGATGAACAGTTTACACAAAAAATGGAAAAAGTGGCCAAAAAGTTATCAAACATTCAGACATCGACTAGATTAGAATTAGAACGTGAATTAGGGAAGTCAGAGGAAGAGCCAAATCTGTCATCCAGCAAACACAATAGAGGAAATAAGAAAGACAGTGATTCAGTACATTCCTGGGACTCCAGGGTATCTCTACCCTCAAGTTCCTCATCTTTAATGTCATTTACAGAATATGAGGCTCTTAAAGGGGATGCTTCTAGTGGTATGCTAGAAATAAAGACAATTTGGTTTAATTTTGCTGCACCACCGCCAATTTCTATCAAGAGGAAAGTGGATTTCACAAAGTAAGAAATCACTGTAATGGAAAAATTGTCTTATATCTTTCCATATTGCTATTATTTGAAACTCACAATACATGAATACTGTGAAAGTACTTTTATTCGTGGGGTACCAATTTTCGTGGATTTCGTGGATGACTTTATCCACGAATTTAAGTGTCCAACGAAATAAAACAACCATTGTCCAAATCAAGACATGGAAAGATCCCCATCGGTAGGTTTGACTACAGTAACTGATCAATATGATCTAGAGAATATATTGAATAACGCCAAATCTGAGAATACTTTAATAGCAGTCACAGAACTACAACCACATGCAGGATTATACCCATTTAATCTTTAATAACATAAACTGTACAACTTTTGATCTTTAAATTCTCATAAAAAATATTTTTGATCGATGAAAGTTAGATTTCCGGAATGATATGCTAATTGATAAAGTGTTCATTTTATATCCTCCTAGTTCTCGTACATATGGGAATTAATAATTTCATGCTGGGCTTGATTTTAATAAGAATTATTTGACAATTCAAGATACGTTTATAACATTTGTTTATGTTACTGTTTTCTTTAGGTGACATGTTTATGACCTAATTAACACCTTTTGTAATCTTTAATCTGCTGATCACTTTATCATGGGTTAATTAGTGTTATCACTACGATTTAAACGGGTCAATGTTTACTTTGCAATTTCCTTCAATCCAGAATGTTTGTTACCTTCGTTTCTAAAGGCTTTAATCTTTCATTTTATTTTTTAGAAAACTAAAATCCACGAATTTAAAAACCCACGAACATGTAAATATTGCTCAAACCACGAAAATTGATACCCACGAATTAAAGTACTTTCACAGTATGTGAATAAAAGGAGGGTATATGTCTATGAGACAGCAACCTATCAAAGCATTCAAATCAAAAATAGGATTAGATGTTTTGGTCAAAAATTATGTACTTCAGTTGAAAAAAATCATAGAAACCAAATAAAATCTTTTACAAAAATATTCTAGATGAGAAGTGTTTATAATGTTATGATTTGTAGAACGACATTTGAGAAATTGTGTTAAATTCTGCTTCTGTATGATTTCAGACATGACTGGAATCTATTGAGTACAGGTACACCCGCTATCAATGCCTGGATGAACCCTTTGGACAGGCTGATTTGTTCAGTCAAACATATGATGTTAACTCTTACACATCGTACTAGTTCTGTTATGGCCTGTATCATGACTGATGGGCTGGAGGAATCCAGTGTTCACTTTCCTAGCAAGGTTTGTTTAGTATTTCATGTATTCTGAAAAAGTCTATATAAGAAAAAATAAACACGGATGCTATAGTATAGGTAACTCTTTCCTCTGATTATACACTTAAATAAGAAGGGGAAGTTTTTATAATGAGGTTTATAGAAAAAACTTTTAGAAATGTGTTTCATAGTATGTTGATTTGGTGCAATACAGTCTCATATCTAAATCTTTGAAAGTTTCATTTTCATAATCTCCTCTTTAAATACATTCCCAATGTGAACAAATGTTGGAAAGAATAATGTTTGACTTATTTTAATATAAACATATTAAAATATGAAATATAAAACATGGCCCCCATTTGACATTCTTTACTTGATTATAATGGGTCTATTTTGAAAATACATTGCTAGGTAAAAACTATATGTAAATGTTGAAGCACATTAAAGGGAGTTGGACCTAATGCATGTGCTATATTGGAGTGTAGGTAGGTGCAGTTAAGTAAGCCATTTAGACTGTAGTTTTATTGAAAAACAAATATCAGTTAATCATACATCTTCAAAAGATTTTGTCTTAAAAATCTGGGTTTTTTTTCAGAGCAAGTACTACAAAATGACTCCATTAGCCAGAATACTAGTAGAGGAACCTTCATGTCAGCTGTTTACAGTTCTCAGAAAATACCTGTATAAAGTGGGCACCAAACCTGTAGAAAGAGCTGTTCAAGCAGACACACTTCCTCAACTGATAACAATACAAAAAGGAATACTTGCTTTGACACGACAGTGGAAAAATGTATTGTACATGCCACAACTGTCAGAAATGGATTTCAAATCTCAAAAAACTGTACGTCCCTACACAGTTAAATTTGCCTTGCCACTAGGTGACGATGAAAATAGTGATGACGATGAATGTGGGGATAACATGAGTGAGGAAAACTTTGATGTTGTAGATGAAAGAGTATCATTATTGACAGGAGACGACGGATCAATACATAAATCTGGGTCAATTTCAAGTTTTCATGTCAGAGGAAAAAAAGATCATGAAGGGTCATCTTCCATGCCCTCAGTACAATACAAAAAATTAAAATCCTATTTACAAGGAGGACTATCTCAAAACTCAGGAGCCAACGAATCTCCAGATAGACAGGTGACAGGAAGTAGTGCAACGCCAAACCCGCTACTAGCCCCTCACCAATCACTGCATCGTAATGACAGTAATTATAGTTTTCATTCTGCGGCTGCTAGTTTGACAAGTATGGACAAAAGTGACATGACTCCTCCAGCTACTCCGATGAAGACAGAGTTTTCTAAATCAATTTTAAAGAACAATGCCAATGTTGACAAAACACAAGACTTATATCAATGGATGGCAAAGCAGGAAGAATTTGATTTTGATGACTCACATTTATTCAAAAGACAGGATTCCCTTCTGGGGGCTTTTGGTAGTGCTTGGAGCCAAGATGACAGCCGACTAGATTTGAGTGATGAACAATTCTCTAAAGCAACATCTATTATGCAGCTGGCTGATGCTAGAAGTTTGTTCAAACCCTTCCTTCAAAGCATAGGATTACACGTAGAAGGAGTTCGCCCAACTGCAATGATGAAGAAATTTGGTGGAAGTCTTTCCTTGCAAGGGCAGCTTGAAACTATAAAGATTCAGATTGTAAGCTCTGAGAGATATCATCGAAGGAAAGAAAAATCAAAGAAAAGAAAATTAATTGATTTTAATGCTGTGCCTGCATTTTTATGTGAAGGTTTTCTAGCTCACATTGCTATGAAAGATGTGGTTGATTTTGATAATAAAGAATCTGGAGGTAGTGAGGATAAAAACAATGGAAAACCTCCCCTTAACTTTGCTATGCATAAATTGGAAGCAAAACCAACAACGTTACAAGTCAATTTCATGATGAACTGTGAATCAGTTACTCAGCATGTTGATATGCCGCTTTTGAGACTCGTGCATCAATTTGTTACAATGGCAGACAATATCAAAGACACAAAGAAAGAACTTAAACACAGTCACTCGAATCTCGAATGGGTTAAAACACACAGGAAACAGGATTCTAAAGGTTCAACTTCCAGTGCAGATACTCAACATTCGGATATTTCTCATTCAGGACTAGCTAGTCCTCCATCAGTTGAAAATTTGTCTAAAATGAAGGATTCTACTTCCTCTAGTGAATCTGGTCCAGGCCAAATCACTATTGAAATTCCACCTTCTCATAGAAAAACATCTGCATTGGCTTGTCTTCCTTTGAACTTTCAAAGACCTGAACAGAAAAGGCCAGACAAACATATGACATTATCTTTAAAGAGGACAAATATTTTTCAAACCAAAAAGACGTCAAAGTCAGACCCTATACCAATTCCTAATGTACAAAGCAAATCATCTGAATTGTTGACACCTCCCCAGTCTTTGAATTACAGTGATTCTGTTACAATTGACATGGAAGACACATCTTCACCGATCGTGGCTGAAAAGACAATAGTGGACGAAATCAAAGAATCCACTCCTAAATGCTGGAGGACATTATATCATCTGTTAGAATTGTATTCCACAATGCCTGAAACTAAGACTATATTGGGACGCAGGCCTACTGTTGCTAAACTGCTACCAGTTATAGTTGAGGAACCAGAGGGTGGGTCCAGAGAACGTGTTGGAGGGTCTAGAGAGCCTGTTGCAGGGAATATTGGCACTCTGTCAGGCAGTACAAAATTGAAAAATAAATCTAAACAGGATATAAATGACATTGAAGAGAAGGAGATAGGAGGAACTGGGGAGGGTACCAGTAAAAAGCCCCCTCACCCTGCATTCAGTAGAACCAGTTTTAGACAAAGTAAGTAAAATCATAAACTAGTAATGTCCTGTCATATGCCATATTCAGTCTGAAAGATTATTAGGGGATTGTTGTCCATTAAATACCCTATTTAGCACTTAGCATGTTGATATGAAATCTTTTTACACTAGACTGACATTCTTGGATGTTGTTTTTGTTGTGATAGTTGTAGTTATGCCTTATGGGTCTTATTTCTCCACTGCTGTGTGCTTATTTGAGGAAAAACACATACAGATTTAAAGCCAATATAACTTTGTAAGGATTCAAATTCTTGAATGGCACCCACCTGCATTTAAAGCAACATGCATTGATTATTTTTTTTATCTCAGTACAATATAAAGATATTTGAATTAAAAGGACACATATTGAACTAAATTTTATTCTACTCTCAAGATTTACCACAGTTAAAATTGAGAATAGAAATGGGGAATGTGTCAAAGAGACAACAACCCGACCAAATAAAAGACAACAGCAGAGGGTCACCAACAGGTCTTCAATGTAGCGAGAAATTCCCGCACCCTGAGGCGTCCTTCAGCTGGCCCCTAAACAAATATATACTAGTCCAGTGATAATGAACGCCAGACTAATTTCCAAATTGTACACAAGAAACTAAAATTAAAATAATACAAGACTAACAAAGGCCAGAGGCTCCTGACTTGGGACAGGCGCAAAAATGCGGCGGGGTTAAACATGTTTGTGAGATCTCAACCCTCCCCCTATACCTCTAACCAATGTAGAAAAGTAAATGCATAACAATACGCACATTAAAATTCAGTTCAAGAGAAGTCTGAGTCTGATGTCAGAAGATGTAACCAAAGAAAATAAACAAAATGACAATAATACATAAATAACAACAGACTACTAGCAGTTAACTGACATGCCAGCTCCAGACTTGCATGAATACAGATAAAGCAATACAAAATTATATTATTTAATGATTTGTATTTTATTAGGTATATATGTTGGAGAGAGTATAACCTTGGTTGTGTTTGGTATTGCTAAAGTGGAGAGAGTCAGAATGCAGGCATTGTTAAGTGGTCTCAAACTTGAAGCTGAAATGAAAAGTGTACATGCTAGTGGATCATATAAAGAAAAAGCAAAAGGTTTGATGATTTCACAGTTTGTTTAGAATCAAGAAGAAATGGAAGTCTGTAAAACTTTTCACACAACATATTCTCAACCATTGCTGAATCATTCTTAAACTCTAGCTGTCTTTTGTGCTGCCAGGTAGCTGTCTTATTAGCTTTTACTCACATCTCCCTTTATTTCCAATTTCAAGCTTTTCAATATTATATCTGAAGAGAAATGTAGACTATCATAAATAATGTTGGACATTCTCAGACACCTGAAGGTCAAATGCCAAAATTTTACGAGGCTTTTTGATAACACAAAAAGATTTATGTGATGATCAGTCATATTCTTATAATTGACAAATTATAGGTTTGTAAATTTGATGGTTTAACAAAATCAAAATGTTTCACTCCATAGATCAAGTTACATCAGAAAGTGATATGCAGCTAATTCTTAAGGCTTGTCTTATAAAGATCTTTGTTAAAAATTGATAAGTTACTTCTAAAGAGTTTAGGGGCTTAAGATTATTATTACCAGAAGTTTTTTTGTGTGAAATGAGTCACAAAACCTGAATACAATATTGTAAAGAAAGATTTATTTAGCATTTTTTTTTTATTTAGAATCTAGAAAAATCTGCAAAAACTGAATCAATCTTAACATTTGAGCAGTTTTGTTTAGTTTTTGTGGATTATGATTTGTCATAATATATATCAAGTAAGTTGTTGTTTTGTAGGTTTTCTACACAGGAAATCATCTGAGTCTTCAGTCACAGCTCACATAGGAAACACCAATATAGTTTTACTGGAAGGTTTACCGCCTGACATTAAGTAAGTATGGGATCTCAGATTTTTACGCAACCTTTAAAATTCAATTCTGTTTGTAATCATACATGTCAACCTCTTACAATGGGAAATCATGTCATGACATGACATGATATGTCAAAAAGCGTGTGAAAACGCGTGACGTAGATGCGGACTTGTTAATATGAATGTTGTAATGTTCACAATTTCATACAAAGTTGTGAATATAAAAAAACAATATACATATTCTACTGTAAACTTTTATTGTATTAAACAGTGGTCTGTTATGTTGCTTTTAAAGCACCACCACTAGGCACATATTCAAAACAACTGCCAGTTTCATGTTTAGTTACATTTATTTGATAACAGCACACAATACAAATGTAACATAGTCAAGTTCTCATCCGAATTCAGTGTCAATTTCTTTATAATTGAAAAGGCTCTCCCACAGTTGGAATTGATATTTGACTGAATTAGCTTCATCAAGATTTGAAAGAATGTCATGTTTTTTTTGAGCAATGTAAAATGTCATCTATTATTTCTGCCATTGCTCCCATTGCTATTGCCTGGTTAAAACTGGGTAGTTCATCAGAAGAAAACTGGTACTATGAGAGCTGATCCAACAGTTCTGTGATATTTTTATTCCCATGGCCTGTAGAAATCTATTGCCGTGTTGGCTAGATTTGAAACTGAAACTGAAATTGAAAAAGAAAAATGTTTTATAAATTTGATTTCCATTAGATAAACATGTTAAATGCTTATTCAAATAGCTACATTGTATTTCTCCTCTCACATGTATTGGTTTTCTTATCATTGCAACATAGAATGCACAAAATATGCGTTATTTGTCACTCGATCATTTAAACTCGAACTCTAAAATATAATTTATAAATCTTGAATCTTGCCGTACACATCGTTTTGGCTTAACGATCGGCACTTTAGACGACGGTACAGACGGTGCACATGTCCCCTAAAAAGTGAATTTGAAAGAAAGTCAAAATTGTTAAAACTAATCACAAACTACTTACATTTTACTGTTTGTCCATATAGAAAAACAAACAATGTGGCAGCCAAACAATTACTTCGAATTTTTCGGTATTTATCGCCGAATAAGGAAAAAACCCGAGAATAGCGATATCACTAACAACCAAAAAATGAAAAGAACGAAAAAGCGTGTAATTGCGTGTAAAGTGGTGAAAAGCGTGTACACGCCATGTGACAAAATCCTTGCGTGTAAACCGTTGAAAAAGCGTGTATTACACGTGAATATCATGTCACTTGACATGTATGTTTGTAATATGTTGTGGGTTTCTTTATCTCGTTGTTATCTTATAATGTCAAACACACTGCATTATACCTTTTGTTTAAGTAGAACTGTCTCTTGGAAATTAAAACGTAATCTTCTTTGCCATTCATGTATGATAAAACGAAATTGTCATGATAAAAACTCTTTGCCCAATTTTGTTTTTGAACTTTGGTATGAAATTTAAAAAATTACAGCCATAATTTTCAATTTTTTTTTTAACTTTGGTATGTAAATTAAAAAATTACAGCCATAATTTTTCAATTTTTTTTAAGATTTATTCATTTTTACGCATACAAATGTTTACTATTTGAATCTTGTGATATTTCAGGACAGTGGTGACAGTAAGAATAGACCGATCCCTTGGATTACATACCACCATTCTGAGGAGAGCAAAAGAACATAACTCTGCCATGGTATCTATAGGGGCCATACATGTAGACATCCCTCAACATCCTGTAGTATTACATGGTATGGTCACGAGGAGTTCTAGGGAACTGTCAACCACTCTCCAGGAATTTAGAAGGCCAATGTCTAGAGCAGGGTCAGTATTTACATTAAAGCTTTTGTGGTTAAGTGCATGATTCAAATGACCCATTTAGTAGCCATTCTGTATTATAACAGTGACTTTATTTATCTATTATACTTCAGAAAAGAAATTTAAAATGTTATACTTTCCCATTTTATGACTGCAAATTATAAAGCATGCCTATAAGTTGAAAATGTTAATCACATTACAGGATGTACTAGAACTTTTACATAAAAGTTCAGAACTTATTTTTATATATGTGTTAATAATAAATCATTTTGATATTTTTCAGGCGTGTGTTAGAAACCATGTATGAAAGTGGTATTCCTGAAAACCAACAAAAAGCAGAGAAACAGAAAAGCACAACGAAACCAGTAAAAAGAGAGTCAACCAACAAACCAACTTTCTTACACATCCATATTAAGGCTATATTACAGGGTATAACTGTTGGTGCATCTTTGCTACCTTCTCTAAAGGCACAATACAAGGTAAAAGAAATATCAAGGATTTGTATTTATCATTGAACTATTGTTCAGTATTTTTCATACATATACAGCCTGGTATATGCACAAAGAAATTGTTGTAAACCAACTTATTTTGCAACTTTCGTGAGAAGAAAAAGCAAAAAATATGCTAAATTAAATACAATTCTCTATGCTAAACTGTTGTAGTTTGAACAATTCTCTTCCGTTTTTCAAGGTTTTTTTTACATCATATGACTTAGGTAGAAGTTTTATATGATACATCGCCACCTTCTTATTACTAAACCTCAGATTTCACACAGGTGTTTTATAATTACTGGACTCAATAAAATTAGGTGACTGATAAAAAATTCCAGATGCCATTATACAACTGCGGTATCACAGATAGTAACCAAAGGGGTCTTGCCGCTGAGACTATAATTTGATAAAAGCATATGACTGTAGTACAGAACTCTGCAAGCTGTTAATACATGCTAATTAGTCGTTGTTATTCCTTTTGAATATGACTTCCATGGACAAATCAACTTTCCTACAAAAGGTTTTGGTAGTTCTGTTTGATGGTGAGTACAGTAGTTTAAAACTTAATGATATTTTGTTATTTTTCAGACAAACTCCATTACTGTTAGTGGTATAGCAGGAAAGAAAGCTCATTTCACACTGGATCTACCGAGTCATGCTCTTAGTTTTAAATCTAAGGTAATATAGAAATCAAGTATCCTAGTGGTTATAAACTTTGATTGTTGACAAAAAACAAATTATTATTTTTAGTAATTCATGTGTTAGCTTAGATTTTAAAATTATTTGATATATTTTTTAATTAACATTTAGTCATACACAATAGCGTACTTCTTACCTTTCAAGTTTATGTTAAGGTTAAATGATGTCAGAAAATACTAGTTTATTTGTTAAAGCTTTGGAAATTATTTACAAGCAATGTGTATAAAAGATAAATGTTAAGTTTTTGTGATACTTGTAGTTAAAATTGGATCTTAAAGAATTTCAGCATAAATTCAAAAATAATCAGTACTGCAGGTGACATTTAGTAGTACTCTTTAGTTTTAAAATTGTTATTTGAATTAAGAAATATTGATATCAAAAGAAATTTGCAAAATATGATTCACATTGTATTTGCATAAGCTGTCTCA
The DNA here is from genome assembly GCF_965363235.1 of Mytilus galloprovincialis. Taxonomy (NCBI): domain Eukaryota; kingdom Metazoa; phylum Mollusca; class Bivalvia; order Mytilida; family Mytilidae; genus Mytilus; species Mytilus galloprovincialis. The sequence goes on along the minus strand of NC_134845.1, from coordinate 19,142,082 downwards.
GGTTAAGTGCAGAATTGATGTGTAACAGAATATTTGCTCCAATATAGATGATAGACTTTTAAAATAGCCAGAACAGTTTTCATACATCAATTTTTTAGCTTATTGTAAATTGTTGAATATATGGTATGGTTACATTGTATCAACTTCTGGGGTTAGAAAATTATTTTGTTATTTATTATCGAAGTTTAATTCAATACAGCAACTGAAGAGAAAGTTTGGGAAGGTAGATTATTGAATTTTATATCTATTTAAGAGAATGGTCCTTATATTACACAGTAAAAATTATGAATTGATGCAAATACACAATCTATCATTCCATTAAAAATCATACTAATCTCTTACAACTAAAATCATTCAAGTGTTCAAAAGAATATCGTATTTTGCGATTAAAATAGCTGTGTTAAACCTCAAATACTGTGAATTCATTGATTGAAGGGTACCTTTTTTTGTGGATTTCAGGGGAAAACATGAACTACAAATTTGAATGTTCAAAGAAGCATATATTTTTGTAGGTTTGTAAGCCCACTTCAGCTGATCCATGATATAAAATATCCATGAAAATATAAATTTTGGTTAATCCACAAAAATTGGTTCCCACAAATCAATTGAATCCACAGTATATGTTGACATCACCAGAATCTAGCTGTTTCACACAAGTTTATTTTTAATGTCTAAATAAATCTAGGTAAAATTCAAATTGTACTGATCAGGTGCAAGAAAAGAATGCACATTTGAATGATTTGTGAGGAAATCTTCAGTTCTTAAGCTTTGATTTGCAAATTCTTTTAAAGTTTGGCAAATATAATTATTATTATTTTTCACATTTGTTTTACATGCAATAGATATGCAATTTCAATTTAAAACATGCTAATTAATCATACTTCATTGCATATTGTACATTTCTTAAATATTATGAAAGATCATCATATATACATTGTAAAATCTGCATTTGTATACACATATTCCCTATTTCAATCATTAGTAGATGCACACAATATTTCTTACTCTTCCTTGCTCTTATGACGACAGGATTGCTCTTGAACACACAAATATTCTTGAATTTCTTCAGTGGTGAATCAGTAAAACAAGAGGTATAAACATGGGATTTTGATTCAATGTAAATGAATTCATGACTTTAAATCTGAATAAAACAACAGTGTTTTATTACCTAATTTTATATGAATGTTCTAACAACTGTTGCATCAAAATGTTACATAATAGCAAGGGAAGGCACTTTTTTTTATATGACCACCTAGAGGCAATTTGAACATTTCAATTATATTTTTATTTAAAAAAAAAGGTATGTGCCACCTACCTGTAGAAGAGATTTTGCAATGCCTTCCCTACTTCTATGTATGATTTTATGGAACAGCCCTTAAAATAATAAATTCTATGTTTTAAAAGGCAAATGATGCAATTCATGATTTCACATGCTTTAATTATAGTTTTCTGGTGTCTTTTGACAGAGAAAGTATGCCTACCTGCATTGTTATTACTCATCTGAAGATATCATGATACCCATTGTATTAATTTTATGAGAAATATAGATCCATAACTGCAGCAAATGTCTTACAGTATATCTCAACTCCAGACAGTTAAATTTTACTATATATAAAGCCAGAGGCTTGCTGAGCTTTTTGAATAATTAAATTTTTAACTGTTGAGAGTGGATAAATATCGTAATACACAAGTTATAGTGGTGGAATCTGTTTCTCTTTTCTTTTCAAACAATTTCAGAAATTTGTGTTCTTTATATGTGATGTTATCAGGCATTCAAGAAGTCACAATAGGAAATTGAGAAGAAATCAAGAAATTTAATGTCATAATTAAATTTCAACCAATCATTATTAGCTGATAACAGATATTTCACTAAATATTTTTCTCACACTGCTCAAGAAATGTGGAAATAGCAGAAAAATTAGAGAAAGTATTTTTAATTATGCAAATAAAAAAGGAATATGTTAAAGTTCTAATTGAACAGATACACATGCAACATGCATGTTATGATTTTATAACACATGGTTTATATTCCAGCTGACTTTCAGATGAATAGAAGAAAATAATCTCAATCTAGATTTGTACACCTGTATTATGTTAATAAATACTTATTGACGAAACTTTCCAGATCCCTCTTGTTGCCTTCAAAAATATTTCGGCCATTGAAATGGCCCAATTGGACAAATGTTCTTATGCATACAATGACTGATAATTTTATATCGTTATTTTTAGGTGATGACAACCGAGACTTCAATACCATCATCAGCTAGTATAGACTTGCCACCAATTCATATGTATGCCGACTATCGTAGTTACAACTCTAACACGGGTACCAGTGAGTCGTTGACTGATGGTTTGGTATGGAGGGAGGGTAGTTATCTAAATGGTGTAGCTGAAGTAGGAATGTTAGAACACAGCCTTTCCACAGATCTACTTAACCATCTTGTATTTGTACAGAAGGTTTTCATGAAGGTATGAGTCATTTGTGTTTACACCTCTTACAGCTGAAGGGTTTTATTTATGCATTTTTTTCCTTTGATTATTTGTTTTCTATTTAAAATCCTATGCAAAAACTCTGTCAATTCACAATTGATGCTATGAAAATGTTGTGCAAGCACAGAGAATGTATCACAAATTTTAAATCTATGATTTCACATTGTTTTCTGTCAGTTTTGTATTTTAAGCTCAGACTCTATCAATTGGTGATTTGATGTTACAAATAGCTGTTTACTGGCTCTGCTAAGGCGTCACCGGTAAACTTAATTTCAAATCACCAATTGATGCTGTCCAAGCTTAAAATACAATACAGTTATCTCGTTATTATCAATCTGGCATATTGATGATGTCCAGTAATGATACATGTATGAGTCTATTTATATTGTGAATTTACAAACAACACTTTTATATAACACTTTGATTTTTATAAAGTTGGGGAGAGGGGTCATATTGGAATTACATAAGTTACAGAGCTTCCAGTCAATCTATATGGTTTCTTCTTGTAAGACAACAGTTTGAGCAGAATTTGTTTGTTTGTTTCAGGAAGTTAATGAGTTGGTACAGAAAGTGTCAGGATCTGACCAGCCTGTACCATTATGGGTGGATGAAATAGAACCTGACCCTACATCACAACCAGTCTTATATTCCTTACTCTTCAGATTTAAGGTATGTTTAGTTTCATAGAGGTGAACCTAGTGTTATAGATAATTAAGTTTTGTGTATATGAATATATTACAATGTAATTAGATATAGGAAGATGTGGTATGAGTGCCAATGAGACAACTCTCCATCCAAGTCACAATTTGTAATAGTAAACCATATAAGTACAACCTTCAACATGGAGCCTTGGCTCACTCTGAACATCAAGCTGTAAAGGAACCCAAAAATTACTAGTGTAAAGCCATTAAAACAGGAAAACCAATGGTCTAATCTATATATAAAAAACAAGAAACAAGAAACACTTATGAACCACACTACCAAATGACAACCACTTAACATCAGGATCCTGACTTAGGACAGATGCAAACAAATGCAGCGGATTCAAATGTTTAAATATGTACCTACCTTCATTCTTACCTGTAACAATAGTGTAACATCACAACATAGAAGGACACACTATATCAATTGAAATGGCTTAACTCAATCAAAATACATTTACACAAACAAATACACATACAATGAACGAATAAATTTGATCTATGACACAATATAAATACAAAATCAATAAAATAAGGGGTGAGATGTTAAACAATATATACAGACAACCATTACATTTGAAAAAAATCCCAACAACATATATGTATGTCTCTATCTTAAGCATTTATATTAAGGACTTTTTGTTTGATTTTTCTACAAATATTTATTGTTAATATTTTTTTAGTAAATGTTTGCTATCATGTATTTACCTTTTATTTCTTACTACAAAAAATGTATATAATGAGACATGCATATCTTAAAACATATAAAATATTCTTTTTTAATTTTTGGGTTTATTCCTAAATGCTTTGTAAAGTTATAGTTTCTTTTATCTGTACACCTTTGAAAAAACCCAAGATGTCATCCGAAACATACAATATCAGTACAAATGATCAACATAGTCCTGATTTGGTACTTGTATCAGTTAATTAAATCTCACATATTTTACATTAATAGGGTATACAGATAACAGCTACCACACCTACATCTAGTGCAGTGAGACTTGAGACAGGGTCTGTTGATCTAGAGATCTCTAACAGAGTACAGATGGCCAAGAGTGAAGACAGTCCTAGTATACCTACTACTTCTAACAACCAGAAAATGTTTATCAAGGCTCAGGTTGATCTAAATGTAGCCCTGGGACAGTTACTGAAGGTAAATTAAAACAAAATTGTAGCCACTAAATTGAATATGAAATAAAGATAAGTGGTACTATTGCAATTGAGTCATCTTCATAATAGTGTCAAATAAATCATATTTAAGCAACTTTATGGCACCATGCAGCATTCAACAATGAGTAAAACACATACTGTGAAATCTATTGTAAAAGGCCCCAACATGATTTAATGTGAAACAATTTATAACAAAATATGAAAGGAAAAACAAATATGACAGAGGGCAAGCAATGTCAACCAATGTCATCAATCACTGAATTATAGGCTCCTAACTTAAGACAGGCACATATAGATTGTAGCCAAGTTATACAGTTATACATGCTTGTAAATGATCAACACTCCACTAACCTGCAACAGCACAACATAAGAACCAAATGTAGAAGTCTTGACTCATCAATTCTGCACGAAGCACAAAAAAACCAAAAAACAACAACAAATGAAAGTCATAGTTATAAAACATTTACTTCTCTCTATATTGGGGATTAATTTGTGTTTACCAATTTCATTTTCTTTTATTCTTTTGAAACTTTGTAGAATACTTGATCAAGTTATACAACCATTACCCAGGCAAGATGGTTGCGCAATGAGTAAAACATGCTGTAAAATTTTATAGCTTATGCATTATAGATCAAATATTAAAATAAGTGTACTGCATGAACATGGTTCAGTGAGTAGTTTCAACAAAAGTTAAAAAGTCAACAGTATCACTAGAGTAATCATTTTAGATAAGAAATGTACATGTTAGATGGTTTTGATGATAAGTTATTTTCTTACTTATTTCAGAATGCTTTATTTGAGGAAGCTGAACCTGAGTTCCAAACCATGGCATTTTTCAAGACAAAAATAGCAATTAGAAATGCTCTTCAGGTAAATATTCTATATATATATAAATTAGAAACAAATTTACATTGACTAAAACAAATTCTATTATTAAGCTTTCAAAATTTAATTTGTGTGCTATATTAATACTTTAGAAAATATGACAAGAGTGAAAAAAAAAAATGTTTTATAAGATGGGAGGGACTCTGTCGGTTTTAAAACAGTCACAATTTAGATTTTGGAAAAACTTGTTTTAAATCATCCAAAAAAGATATGTTGTTTACCATAAAAAAAAAGAGATATAATTTGTATTTTATGTGTCATTTATGATCCAGAAAATTATTTATTTTGTATATTGTCCAGATTAAATTCTGGAAAAATGTGATGAGTGTTGTTTACTATCCAGAGAAATAATTTGTGTTTGTATATTTCCAGGATGAGATGATACCAGGAGTATCAGCAGACCAGGAAGCTCTATTGATTACACTAACCAGACCTATAATACTCATTCAACCTTTAGCCTTTGACAAAGGTAACACAACTTTCTTGAAAGAATTATTTGTTTCCTGTGAAGATCATAAGACCATCATTTGCCTTCTGTAAATTCAGAAATTATTGTGATGTATTTGTCAATGTGGATAATACCATTGGGGAGTATTGCAATAAGAATTTACATTCTGATATCCAATATTTGATATATATATCTGTATGCAGGTTTCTAAAAGCACAATAATACATTTATTCTAAACACTTCATGGATTACAACAGTATTAGAGATTTATAGATTGTTGTTGATCATCTCAATGAGATTGATTTTCTCGCTTGAACCGGGACGGTGAAAGCAAGAAAAGCAGTCAAGTTGAGATGACCAATGATAATCTGTTTATCGCTTTTCTACCTATGACAAAGTTGTCAAATTCATGTCAATTTCATTAGCAACGCCACTTGTCTCCTTAGTTTCTAGGGATAATTTTCCATCAAGCGAGAAGCATGATATTATCAGATTATTACATGTCATTTTTCATATCACATGTATTATCAGCCCTAGGTTCAATATCAGCCTAAGAGCCGTATGGCTCGAGGGCTGATATTGACCGAGGGCTGATAATACATGCGATATGAAAAATGACATGTTATGATCTTTTTATCATATGCTTCAACAGTAGAGAAAAATAACAGATTCATATATTGATCATTCTACGTGGTTCCCGAAAAGATGTTGAAAGAGTAAAAAGTTCACGGACGTCAGACCCAAAATTTGATACATTCAATATGAAATCTTTCTATCATATGCCTCAACAGAAAAAAAAAACACATTTTAATATGGACAAAAAAATAATTCAACATTATACATAATGAAAATTGTTTGGAAAAGTGAACTTTTTAAAAGTAACTTTCTAAATTATGTTTCAGAAAAACTTAAAAAATGCATTTATTTAATTTTTTTTTTTTTTTTTTTTTTTTTAATTTAATTTAATTATTTTACACAATATACTTTCCAGTATTCAAATAATTGTTTTGTAAACTACTTTGTAATGTTTTTGACTGAAAACGTAGCATTGAGGTGTATTTTCCGGAATTTGCCGAGTATCACCGGAATGCCATGTGATAATGTTACGGAAAGACTTGTAATAACAATCGAAGCATGTGATAAACTTTTCATATTCAAATATGGAAAATACTTTAATTTAATGCTATTATCATACGGTAAAAATTGTATGCTATTTAGTCTAAGTATATGATAAGAAAAATTATCACAAAAAAAGATCAAAGAAAAAATGCTCAAAATAGCGATAATAATATGTATTGTATGACATTAAAAATAAATTATTTAATTTATTAATTTCAGCTGTACTTGTATGGTTGAACTACAAAAATGCCTATGAATACTGGACTGAACAAAGAATGGCATTGAATACTGAAGTAAGTGAGGATTATCTGCTGATCGACATAAGAAGATGTGGTATGAGTGCCAATGAGACATCTCTCCATCCAAGTTACAAATTATAAAAATAAACTATTATAGGTCAAAGTACATTCTTCAGCATGGAGCATTGGCTAACACCAAACAGCAATCTATAATGGGCAACAAAAAATGACTAGTGTAAAATCATTCAAACAGGAAAACCAACGTTTTAATCTACATAAAACAAACGAGAAACTAATGAACCACATAAAAAAATACAACCACTGAACAACAGGTTCCTGATTAAGGACAGGTGCAAAAAAAATGCAGCGAGTATAAACGTTTTAATAGGTGCTATAAACCTTCACCCTACCCTGAAACTATAGTGTAACATCACAACAGAGAAAGACAAATAGTATACTGGTACTAACAATCAGAACTAGTTGTTAGACTGTTTGTGAAGCACAGGCCAATAGAAAATATCGAAATATTTAAAAATGCTTGTAAAACAAAAATTCCGCCATCTTCCTGCAGTCATGCGTGTCATATTTGATATAACATTTATTTTCCCTACAGGTTCAGACTGCTACAAGACAAGTGATTGGTCGGATTCCACAGTTTAACACCACAGCGCCATCTACCTTCAGTACACTATATCTACAGGTTACAGTAGATGATATGGGAATATGTGTACCTGTAGAGAGTGTACAAAGTCAGGTAATAGTTTGGTTCTTGGACAGAAAAGATATAATTAAACTCATCATAGATACCAGGATGAAAATTTTGTACGCCAGACCTTTTTCGTTTATAAAATACTCTTCAGAGTTGCTCTAATAAAAAATGTTAATAAGGCCAAATAAAGTACGAAGTTGAAGAGCATTGAGGACCCAAACATTCTAAAGGTTTTGTCAAATTCAGCTAAGGTAATCTGTTCCTGTGGTAGAAAATCCTTAGTATTTTCAAAAATTCAAAGCTTTTATATATGGTTTATTACTTCCTGTTGGTTGGTGTTAAGATACATGGTACATTCCTCTTGGTCATGGGGGTACTTAAAAAAAATTACTTCTGACCCTATTACCTCCTTTTTAATGGAGTAGCCCGAATAGTATTTTAAAGTAAACATGTCCATCTTGGATGGCAATTTTAACTTATCCTATCACTTTCAACCTGACAACTTTTGTTTACTTACTACCTATTTTAGGATTATCAATGGTCATTATCAGCTTTGTCAATCATGGAACAGGTAACAAAACCAGATGTTTATAGAGTCAGTTAATTGGTTTATGTTACTTTATTTACATTAGCTCATTACCTGTTTATTGTTCACCTAACAAGTAAGCAAACTGTAAGAAGTCTTAACTCTTATACATAAGCAGATAAACTAGCTGAAGTTAAATAGATGCCAAAGAATAATAGGATTATGTTGGAATAATTTACATTCAGCGCTTTGGCCTTTATTATTTGAATTTTATTTTTTAATGTCTGTAACATTGCTGCACGTTGAAGAGAAATAAAGTATTCCTAAGAATCATGTAAAGGTACTAAAATGTGTATCAGACTCTTCAAATGGATTCCTTGTGTAGGAACTGAGCAAATATTTCATGCTTTCTAGCCAGGCATTATACTTTTCAGTCGTTTAATGATCGAAACCCAATATAGTTTTAGGTCTCCTTTTCCACTCTCAACATGCAGAATTGGTATAAAAATATTACAGTCAATGTTGGCCTCATCCAAAATTGAGTTCAATTTGTTAACATGCCTTCAGTTTGTTTTCTGTACGAATAGTTGCATTTCTTTGCTGAATTTGAATTTCTTGTTTGTTGAAATACTGAAAATACAAAACAGATGTTCAATAACTTTCATCACCTTTGTTTTTCAACACATTACATGATCTGTTCCTTTATATTTAGAACATGACAAATTTTTATTTGACACTGTTTTGGTAAACAATACAATTCAAGGCATTTATGTTCAGTCATCAGTTTTATTGAGAATATTGGTATTATTAATTACAATTTTTAATACTTTTTCTTTTATGATTTAATGTGATTAAACAAAGTTCAATAGAATATCAATGAACAAACTGTTCACTTTTAAAAGATTCATTTCACTTCATTTCAACTTAGGTTTTACATTTACATTTAAAAACTTTTCATTTTCTAATTAACAGAATACACATACCAGCAGATTTATAGACAGTGAACCAGGAGTTGCCTTGGTGATGACATTGAAAAGTACACAGATCTCTGCTTGTTCTTCTGGATCACTGGTCAGCAAGGGAAAATTCCAGGGTTTGTTGTCTTTCATTTATATAGAGTTCAATTTAATTAATTCAGTTGTCACATATTTGATCTGACCAAAGAAAATGTATTAGGGATATATTTGTTAAAATTTCAGTTTCCAGCATCTGATAATAAAACATTAGGTTAATGGAGCTACACCTGATATTCAGCTCTTAATGATTTGCCAAAAATGAATTTAAAACACAACATATACCTGGTAGAGAACTTTTTACTTTTCCAAATTCACATTCATCTTTGGTTGCCTACCCACACAACAATTTAAAAATCCAAATCCCTTTAAATGTTTTGTTAATGTTAAAGTCATAAGAAACCTCAAATAGAAAAAAAATATGCATATGTTTTTTATAACTAAATAGATAGTTTTCATCATACAACTTATGTACATATACTTTTTTCTGAGGAAAATTCTTTAATTTGTCCACATTTAGAAGAAATTTACTTATTTTCAATTGCTTCCTTCCAGGAAGCATTTTGCCAACATAATTTCCGTATGCATAGTGACCTGAGCGTAACCCTAAAAATCCAGTGATCGCAATACGCATGGATCTGTCACTGAAATAAGCAATTATCTGATTGTACATGTTAAACACGTGCTCAATACCCATGCTTTTTGTTATTTGTTTACTATAAGGTGACAATCGGTAAACTTCTGCTTCAAAACATGGCATTTAATGAGCAGCCATATTTGTTCAATCATAACAGACAGAAGGAAAAAAAATTGATGGTTAAACGATATATTTGCGTAAATAATGATAAATTGTGCACAGAGGACTAAGTTTATGATATATACATGGATTGGTTCAAGAATTGGATAAACATTATTTTTCACCACTCACTCATTTCATATGACTTTAAGATATTGTAGTTTTTATTGCATATCAGTTTAGAAGAATAGACAAAAATAAAATTGATTTTATTTTCAGATTTTTGTTTACGATTTGCCAATGATTTTGAAACCTCTTGGGATGATTGGAAGCCTGACTCTAAAGAAGATCCAATAATGAATGCCTGTGTTGTACCAGAGGGGACATATGAAGTTTGTTCTAGGACAATTAACAAACAGGCTTCAGGTAAGAAAAATAAGATTCATTGTTAATTCAGGAATGATGAATGTACCTGATCGCTAAACATGGTACTTGAAATATCTAATGGTCTCAGGCCATCCAAGCCAAACACATCTTTACTTAGAGATTCTTGACATACTATAGGTAGGTCTATATGTCGTTCTATTTTCTTGACTATATCATCAGTTTGATTTGACAATTTTTACAGGGGTTATTTTAGTATTTTGACAATAACATCTATTCTTTATTAAAGTCGTATGAAACCTCAAATTAAAAAAAATTATGCATATGTTTTTTTATATTTAAATGGATAGTTTTCACTATAAAACTTATGTACATATACTTTTTTCTGGAAAAATTCTTTGATTTGTCCACATTTAGAAGAAGTTTACTTTTTTTAATTGCTTGCTTCCAGGAAGCAATTCGCTGACATATTTTCCGTATATGCAAGTGACCTTTGCGTGACCCTTCTCGTAAAAATCTGGTGATCGCAATATGCATGGATCTGTCATTAAAATAAACTATTATCTGATTATTTATGTTATACACATGCTCAATATCCATGTTTTGTTGTTGATTGTTTACTATAAGGTGGCAATCGGTAAACTACAGTTTCAAAACACGACAATTAATTACCCGCCATGTTTTCACATAATAACAGACAGAGAGAGAAAAAAATTGACAATTATACGAAATGTTTGCGTAAAAAATGATTAAATCGTGCACATAAGACTAAGTTTATGATATATACATGCATTGGTTCAAGAATCTTATTTTTCACCAGTCACTTGTTTCATATGACATTAACATTTTTACAGATCCACATGGCAATGCTAAATGGATATTGAATGTCCAGTGGGAGATGAAAGGAATAGACGTTCACCTTGATACAAATATTGGGAAGAGGTTATCTTCCCTTGCTGCCACTTTAACTGCTCTAGCAGGAGAACCAGAAGATGAAATGGGAGAAGATGAAGAAGGAGGCCAGGATATCTTCTCCCCTAATGAATATGAGGTAACTAGACAAAATTTATTAAAATCAAATTCTTGTTGACATTTTTTGTGTCAAAGCTTAATAAAACTTATATAGTTTAATTATAATACCTGATATAAAACAGCTAATATTTCACCAAAGGTAATTATTAGCTCACCTGACCTGAACGGTCTAGTGACCTTTTCTCATCCCTTGTCCGTTGTCTGTTAACTTTTACAAAAATCTTTTCCTCTGAAACTACTTGGCCTCAATCATCACTAGGGTATCTAGTCTTCTCTGAAACTACTTGGCCAAATTTAACTAAATTTAACTAAATTTGGCTACAATCATCACTAGGGTATCTAGTTTAATAAATGTGTCATATGACCCCGCCTGCCAACCAACATGGCCGACATAAAGGTAAAATGCAGTTTTTGGCTTATATCTCTGAAACTGAAGTATTTAGAGCAAATCTGATGTGGCCCTGTAGATGTTCTTCAGGTTAAGATCTATCTGCTGTGAAATTTTGAGACGAAACTAAGTGCCAATCTGAAAAAAAATCAAAATGTTATAATTTCTACACATGAAACATCACACCAAAAACTATTGACTAGTTTATTTAAGTCCTGAAAAGAATTAAATAACCTTTTTTGTGATTCAAGCAATTACCAGAACCATGACTTTAGAAAACACCCATTTCTGGATTTAATAGTAATTTCCTGTCCATGTATTAATCCAGTTTTGACTTCATACGAAAACATATGACATCTTTTTTTGACATACGAAAATCGCAAAATAATCAGAAACAGTAAAAAATCTTAGAAAGCCTTGACAAAGAAATCTAGATACCTAAAAACCTTGGTCAAAACATGCTTTTAAAATTTGAGTACACATGTAATAGAAACAGTCAAAACCGTAAGCAGAAATTGTTATTAGTTTGAAAACACATCACACAAGATATATACAGACTTGACAGACCCATAGCAAAGGGGAGAATAAATCTTGAAATCTTTTTATCTAAATCATGAGTTGATTTACAAGTCATGGTTATATAATGATAGTTCAATGGTACATTATGAAAACCCTTCTTTTATAGACTGAGCCTTCCCCTAGAAGACCTAGCTTGATGTTAGAATCATTGCCAAGTTTTGTGTATGACACATCAATGGATCCAAAACAAAGGTTCAGACTGATTGAAAAAGAGATGAATGAACAGGCCAGGATTGTACAAGACCTAAGGTAAACATGGAATATTTGAATGTTTTTGTGATAAAAACTGTACAGGTAAAAAAATGGAACATAAATTATTGATGTTTTTCAGTGGGACATTATCTAGGTAAAACATGAAAATTGTTCAATAGACATCAAGAAGTCACCATACAATGGTCAGCTTAGGCAAGCTTTTAAGTTTTGAATAAAAAGGAAATTGGTATACCATGTGATATCTATAAGAAATTTGTCAATGGAAAAGAAGTAAGTATCAAGCACAGGCATGAAACATCTGGTTGGATAAACAAATAGTGTCAGTCTTTGCATTGAAATAGTGTATACTTATTGACTGGATTAGAGTGGAATAGTATGTTTATTGTCACTGAGGTGCAACCATTGCCACCTCTGATACAACTACTGCCTTGAGGAGTAGCCAAGGGCTATAGTTGTATCCGAGGGGACAATAAACTTACTATTCTGCGAATATCCAGTCAGTTAGTGTTTTATTATATCAAAAAAGACAACAGACACTAAATGGGGGTGTTAAATCAACTATCATAATATATAAAGCAGAAACCCAACCATAATGTTTATTTCATAAATATTCTGAAATGCTAAGGTTACTTCTTGCACTTACATCAACCCTATTTATGTAAAAAGCGACGTCGTTACTCCCATGGTATTTTCAAAATCCTCCAATCCTGTAGCTGCATTGGGAAATTCCGCGAAATATAATGATGATAGCGGTCAGATAGTTTCATTGAGGTCCAATAACTGGAAACTATTGACCAGTCCAATAGTTCCAACGCTTGCAATTTAAAAAAAATAGTCAAAATATTGTGTACTTATTTTATATAGAAAATGAGAACTGAGGTCTAATAAATAAAAATATATCTGGTGTTTCTTTTTCTCTATATTATTGAGAGTCCAAAACTTTCATGATTAATTTCTCTTAAATATTAGCATTTATGATCATGCTGATTGAGTTGTCTGTCCCTCATCTAGTATCCATGTGAGAGGATTTTTTTTGTGTATTTTTGTAGTGATTCAAATGTAGATTTTCCTCTTTCTTTCAAGACGTAAGGGATCAATTTTTTTTTTAAAGTTTTATATTGCGGATTGCCATGGCATTATAGTGACATTCTACAAATAAAAGATTTCATTCCATGTGTCTGAAAATTGTACACAATACACCTTATCACTATTGCTGAACATCACAGAAGTTCCAGATATGATATTTTAAAAATATATTGCATAATTGTAGTCTCAACAGTTCCTTCAATAGGTAATTATTTGTGTAGTTCTTGATAATCAAGTTTTTAACATGTAACAAATGTTTTATCAAAGGTTGTTGATATTTAAAAAGATAGGGTGTTGAAGTTTTATATCCATTCATAAACTCAAATATACAAATAAATTTTGTTTAGGAACTTACGGTAATGGTTTACTTTCTTTAGTACATAAGTGCACAGTACAATTATAGATGTGGTTTTACTGTGTTTCAGCAATGTGCACTTATACTTGCTAGCTTTGATTTTACAGGAAAACTGCAAAACTATAAAATTTTCAATATTTCTTGTATAATTAGTTATCAAAGATAACACTTATTTCAAGTGTATCAGATGCTTATTAGAAAACTCACCAACGATACCAGGCTTATAATTTTGTAAGCCTGACGTTCATTCAAATTAGTAGTTCGCTAATCTGAAAAGTTAAAAGGCCAAATTAAAAACAAAATTGAAGTGCACTTAGAAATTCTGTTTCCTTAAAAAGGTTTTGCCAAATAAAGCTTTTAAGGTACTCTATTCTTGGGTAGAAAATTCTTGAAACTTTTGAACAATTCAAGATTGTGTAAATAGCATGTTTATACATTTGAAATCATCAATGATAATTCATGTCAACTCTCAAAAAATACATGCTTAACAAAAAAATTAATAAAAAAATCAAAAATATATCTAGAGCATTAGATATAAGGGAATATAATTTCTGTAATTGTACTAAATTGTTAATCCATACTCTGAAATTTCTACACAAACAGAGCATTACATAATCAGCTGATAGTTTTTACACAAACATCGTGGTGTGATGTATTGGACAAAAAATCAAGAAAATATCACTCTAACCCCTTTTATATAACAGTGGTCAGGGCTAGTAACATCCCCTGATTAGGTCAACTTATTATTGTAGAAGATTCAATACATTTATTGTCTACTTGGGTAAATGGGATATTTTGCTGAAATTTTGAGAATTTGATTTATCAGAGTTTACTGTATATATATTTTGATATATACTGGTAAATAGTCTTGCTTGATTCTCAGAGAAAGATTTACTGATCTATTGGGTGTATACTAATACATTCATTTGCTTTGATTTGTTATTTATTTGTAGTTTTCTCACAACTAACAGATCATACCTTTATTAGTACAGTTCATATATGATTAGATTTGTTTTCCATGCCCACTATCAACCATTAAAAAAACTTTCATATTCTTTTGCCTCATTATTATTATCAAATTAGAATCTCTGAACACACTACAAAAATAGTAATTTTAAAAAGTAATTCAAGAACCTTAAGGATATACTTAGATGAGGTTTTGGAATTTGTGTTTTATCCCTACCATACAGGGTAAAATATTTTGCCCCATAACACCCATTTTTCTTCTCATATAAGGTTTCAACAGCACATAAAATGCCATTTATCCTAATTTTATCAGATTCCAGATTTCTTTGATTTGATTTGAGACCCAAAAAATACTAATGCAAATATAAGGTAAAAGTAAGAGTTGGCCTTTTCCCGCCATTTTTTAACACTCAAATATCTAGGATAGGAGCTCCATAACCTATCAATAATTTTAGCCTTATTTTGTTCCTTATCTAGTGCTCTTTCAATTTATAGTATCAATTTAAAATTCTTGATTTGTAAAATTTCATCTAAGTACATCCTTAAAAAATATTTAAAAGTAACTGAAGGAATTACCTTAAACCTGTATTTGAGAAAGTGCAATTAGGGAACTGAAATCTTGTATATTTGAGAGTTCATCAGCAGTAGTATAAACAAGAAAAAAAATTCAAGATACAAATTGGTTTTAGACCCAAAATACTCTGTCAACCAAATTTTTTGTATTTATAAGTGTATAACGTGTTGCAGAGTTTAATACTAGTATACAAAAAAGAAGCAAAAACAGGCTAAGGAAAACAGAAACAACAGGATGATAACTTTTGAAGTTGACAATTTTGTTATTGATATTGTATTCTCATTTAAAAAGAAATCACAAAAAAACATATTGTTTAAGTTTCATTTCCCCCAACAAATGAATTTTGAGCCTGCCATTGTGGTTAAAAATATAGTTATTGTATGAAAACGATATTTCCTAAAACGGGAAATGATAATTTAGGAGGTTTCATTAAAATTAAATGATGGATAAGTTATTCCAACTTTGCAAGCTTGTTCTTTTTAAATCTCAGTGGTAACAGAAAGAAGGTCAGTGATCTAAACATTATAATGTAAAGGGTAGTGAATTTTATGGTGAACAACATGTAAAACAAAAGAGAAATCAGTGTGGAATTTAATTGAAGGATTTGACCGTCAAATATAAATTTGAAGAATACTTGCATTGAAATAATTTTACAGGCAACTGGGAGCAAGTCTACCAACTATTGAGTTAGAAGCTAGAAAACTTGAAGAATTGAAATCTATTGTGTTTAGAGATTTCAGAAGAGAGATCTTGTTCAAACTGAAGAAACAAGGGGAAAGCAGGGTAAGATTGATGGTGTTAACTGCATGGATGTATTTTAACGTTTAGAGGGCACATAACGCTTCAGGGAACCAGCAATGATTTCTTAAGGCTGAAAGCTGATCAAGACGAAACATTATTTTGTTTATGTGTGACTAGGAATGAGTGCATGATGTAGGTGTTGTCTGCAGTGTTCATCTGACCTGGACCTCATTTTTATGATTCATAATGATAAGTCAATGTTCAGTTTTCTAACTTGTATAAAAAAGCACATTCTATAAATTAAAATCTGCCTGGAACCGAAAGATGAGATTCTCTAAGAAATTTTAACAGGATCATTTGAGACCATTTGACTCTACAAAAAATAATTTAAATGAAGTTGCTTCAAAAATGCTTTGGCTGTTTGGGGTATAGGGTATATAAAATATCAACATTACCAGATTCAATAAACATTGATCTCAAACATAAACAGAATACAACAGTATGGAAGCCAAGCTTAAAAAAAGAAGAGACATAAGGGTTATTAGTGTCTAATTTGGTGACTGTATACATGAAATGACATTGCATAATGATTTAAATTTAAATATTTACAAACCTGTTTAGCTCAGTATGTTAAAGATGTTACATTTGTTTTTGTAGACCTCTGCTTTAAAGGACCAGTTGGGTATAGGAAACAAACCTCTTCACTCACGATCTAAATCTTATGGTGGAGGTCATCATAGAAGGAGGTAACATGTATTTAGTTATGCATCAGAAGTAAAGTCTTACATCTTATCTATTTTATCTTAAGCGATAGTAGCTCTTATCCTTAGTAATTTATTGCTATAAGCATTTTGGATGACATTTGATAATTCATTTTAAATACCTTTCAGAAAGAATAAGAATAACTGAATAATATTTGGTTGTTTTGAAGAATGTTCAACCAGTCTGATTCAATATATATATATCTTTTTCAAGCATAACTAAGTGATACATGCAGAGATTAAATGTCTTACTAGTGAACAGGGAGGAGTGGAAAATAATAGCCAATGTTCCTGCTTGATATTAATATATGCATGATGCATAACTTTTTTACTCAGTATATGTATACTTAATGTTTTTGTTTGTTTCAGTCAAGCAGATATGGACAAGCTAGCTGCCTATAACCAGCAGTCTAGAAGGATAGGATCATTAGATATATCTAAAACATTACCAGCTCGAGTCAAGTTTGGACAGACTATTTCTACAGCATATACTCCTCCAGGGTAATAACCAATTGTAGTCAAGTTTAGACACCATTTCGTGTATCATGTTGTTCAAAAATGAATTGCACAGGGACACAGAATTTATAGCCTGCTCTTCCAAAAATACATGTTATGGTTTACTTCTACAAATTGTGACTTGAATAGAGAGTTGTCCCATTTGCACTCATACCACATCTTCTTATATCTATAGAAGTACAAAATGTTAAATCACAGATTTGATTTGTGTTCCCCCTACCCCTCTCCCCCTTGAAAATAGAAGGAAATAAGAATGCTGTATGAAATACTGTCTTAATAAATTGTAAATATATCAAGGATTTATGTTGGGCATTTGAAAATTAGTTTAAGCCATCTACACAATAAAACAAAAAGATGTTAAGAGTTAAACAATAATCAAGGGCCTATCCCATAAAATCATGTATAAAATTCAGTCATTGATACCAAATTCATGTAGTACAAAAGTTCTTAGAAAAAAATTAATGGAAGTTCAAGGTTAATGATTTTGAAGAGATACATTAACCTTTGAAGAGTTTTAGTCAGTATTTTAAATACTAAATTATACCTGCAAACTGATTTTTTTTTTTTTTTAGTTTGAATTAAACGGTGGAAATCATTTATTTCATAGTCTTTATTACATTCTAGTTCTCTTACTCTTACTTCAAGATTTATGTTATTAAATGTGTTTTACTTATTTGACAGTACTCCCACATCACTTACAGAGGACCCCAGTCTTCTGAAGGACTTTAGTTCTAGTAGTCTCTCACCAGAAGCCCGAGCCTGGTACAGCAGGGATTCCACTACCAGCACTGACTCCTCAGATATCTCAGAAGAAGAAGGACCAATTAAATCTGAAGTCTTCTCTGATGATACATCAAGGTTATTATTTAGCATTTTATATTTATCCTTAAAACTGTTTACTTTGAGAGTTTTCATTGTTTGCATTCACCTTGTCCACTTGTTCATCAGTTTGTAAGTTTATTATTCTGTGTGTCCAACAAATATTTTAATCGCACTTTCCTAGGAATCTAACTGAACTACTGCATATTTGGTCAACTTCTTAACTGTTATGTGCTGTAAGATGTCAGCTCCACTTTCTGTAATAAATCTGCTTCCTGTTTCTGCGTATAAAGCAGGTAAATTTCATTATTTTTTTATTTATAGTGAAGAAGAGGATATTATATCTCCAGTAACTAACCCCAGTATAGGAAGTGGAGGATCTAAAACAACGATGGAACCAAATATTGACTTTGAGCTGGATATAAAGGTCTTTATTGATAGTGGTAAATGTGTTCTCCATCCAAAAGACTCTAAGGAGGATGAACTGAAAAGGTGGGGAAAATGAATTTAAACTAATATTCTGTTTTCTTTATTAAATTTTACTATACTAACTTTTTCATTCAGGAGATATCTGTATTATATTCTAAGTTCCCACGGCATCAATTGGTGATTTGATGGTCCCAAATTAAGTTTCCTGGGGACACATTAACAAGCTAGTAAACAGGTATTTGCCACCATCAAATCACCAATTAATGCTGTCAGAGCTTAGAATGCAATATTTTGATCTCCATCCAAATGAAACTGACCGAAAGTAATATCAAATCATACATTTAAAATCTGTCATAAATGATGATTCTTGTTTGATTTAAGAGATAACTGTATTGTATTTGAAGCTTTGCGGACGTCTATCGGTAGTTTTACTGTCGCAAATACCCGTTTACCTGTCTCCACGTATCTCTATTCTAATGCAAAACAAGTTCATAATTAAATTCCAATCATTATTTTAGTGTAAAATCTTCATTAAAGAAAATTCTGCAGAAAGATGTTATCTTCTTTGGTCCCTACACTAGGTGACGTCATAGGTATGCTTCCGACGTCAAACATAAACAACGGGCATTTTCAGTCTTCTGTGCCGCTTCGGAATGTAATAAAATTTGATAAAAAGAAGATTTTTAGGTGCAACATGTGAGTTTTTTGGCTTATTATTGTAGACATTACATGTCAATACATTCAGCAATTCAAAATGTCGGCTTCCTTAGTTACAGACAAGGAGATAGAGAATTTTACGCTAACTGTCATCCAATCAGAACCATTGATACACAATAATTGCATTAGAATTTCAGTTAGTTACCTTAAAAACCGTATATTGTTCAGAATTTTCAGAATGTTCTTTTATAGTAATGTCCAAAAAAATTGATGTGAAGATTTTTTTCCGAAAAAAAAAAAGCAAAACATACAACCCATTGGTGGCCTTCGGCTGTTGTCTGCTCTATGGTCTGGTTGTTGTTGCTTTGACACATTCCCCATTTCCGTTCTAAATTTTAACAGTTCTGACATTATAGTTTAAAGTGATGTGTATTCTGTAGACAACAGAAGAGGGAAAAGACACCAACACCTAGCCAGAGTTCACCTAAATCTGCCAGAAGAAACCCAAATACACCTGACTTCGGCCAGTTTTCTGGACAGAATAAAAAGCAAGGACAACAACAACCGCCTCAAGTTGAGAACACTGTCTTCTTCATGCCAAGTGTGGATGTCAAGGTCAGTTTTAATTAACAAATAAAGATTGTGAAATTACCTTGCCAAGTGTGGATGTCAAGGTCAGTTTAAATTAACAAATAAAGATTTCTTTTTTTAGCTCACCTAGCCCAAAGGGCCATGTGAGCTTTTCTCATCACTTTGCATCCGTAGTCAGTCATCCGTCGTCGTCCGTCGTCATTAACTTTTACAAAAATCTTCTCCTCTGAAACTACTGGGCCAAATTTAACCAAACTTGGCCACAATCATCATTGGGGTATTTAGTTTATAAAATGTGTCCAGTGAGCCAGCCAACCAACCTAGGTAGCCGCCGTGTCTAAAAATAGAACATAGGGGTAAAATGTAGATTTTGGCTTATATCTCTGAAACAAAAGCATTTAGAGCAAATCTGACATGGGAGTAAAATTGTTAATCAGGTTAAAATCTATCTGCCCTGAAATTTTCAGATAAATATGAGAACCCGTTGTTGGGTTGCTGCCTCTAAATTGGTAATTTTAAGGAAATTTTGCTGTTTTTGGTTATTATCTTGAATATTATTATAGATAGAGATAAACTGTAAACTGCAAAAATGTTCAGCAAAGTAAGATCTACAAATAAGTCCACCAAAATGGTCAATTGACCCCCTTCAGGAGTAATTGCCCTTTATCGTCAATTTTTGTAAATTTTTGTAAATTTTTGTAATCTTTTACAAAAATTTTCTCCTCTGAAGCTACTAAGACAAAATTAATCAAACTTGTCCATAATCATCATTAGGGTATCTAGTTTCAAAAATGTGTCCGATAACCCGGCCCGTGAACCAAGATGGCTGCCATGGCTAAAAATAGTACATAGGGTAAAATGCAGTTTTTGGCTCACATCTCTGAAACCAAAGCATAAAGAAAAATATGCTGTGGATAAAATTGTCTTTAGGTCAACATCTATCTGCCCTGAAATTTTCAGACCAATCGGGCAACTTGTTGTTGGGCTGCTGCCCCTGAATTGGTAATTTTAAGAAAATTTTGCAGCATTTGGTTATTATCTTGAATATTATTATAGATAGAGATAAACTGTAAATAGCAATAACGTACAGCAAAGTAAGAGCTACAAATTAGTCCACTTGACCAAAGTAGTCTCTAGTTTTTAGACAAAAGCAGAAAATTTAGTTAAGATATAGTTTGATAACAGAGTGATGTATAATAATTTCTGTTGAGACATCGGAAATTGTTGATATATAATAAAGTAGAAAGACATGTTGCTGACAGTATATTAATTGTTTTTACCTTTTCACTTCACAAAGAGTATTTATTTGGATTCTTTCATATGCATAGAACATTACTAGGCACAAACATGTGCCTCAGAAGGAACAACTGAAAGGAGTTTTTATGCCCCACCTACGATAGTAGAGGGGCATTATGTTTTCTGGTCTGTGCCTCCGTTCGTCTGTCCGTCCATTCGTCCCGCTTCAGGTTAAAGTTTTTGGTCAAGGTAGTTTTTGATGAAGTTGAAGTTCAATCAACTTGAAACTTAGTACACATGTAAACTATGATATGATCTTTCTAATTTTAATATCAAATTAAAGTATTGACCCCAATTTCACGGTCCACTGAACAAAGAAAAAGATAGTGTGAAGCTCAGGTTAAAGTTTTTGGTCAAGGTAGTTTGATGAAGTTGAAGTCCAATCAACTTGAAACTTAGTACACATGTAAACTATGATATGATCTTTCTAATTTTAATGCCAAATTAAAGTATTGACCCCAATTTCACAGTCCACTGAACATGTAAAATGATAGTGCAAGTGGGGCATCCGTGTACTATAGACACATTCTTGTTGTTAACTGTCAAAGACTTGTATATAAATAAGGTCTACAGTCAGACAAAACATTTGAAATTGGCATATTTCTGAATGTTTTAAATTAATGTATTGAAGGATTAATGTATTCAGACATTGTTGTCATGATATGAAATCTTTAATTTTCTATTTATAGGTACATTACAATTCCAAAACTTCCAATGGTATCATAGAATCAGCTTATTCCCCTGAATCAGTAAGAGACCTCCTACCACAGGAGGATGCACACACAGAAGAAGAAGTAGTTGTCATTAGGAGACCAAAATCCAATCAGTTTGTTAGTCCAACTACTAGTACTGCTTCTGATTGTACTGATTCCAACATCAGTTTAAGACAGAAACCCGGAGTGAAAAAGGCCAAACTTTATGCCTGGTTGTCACTGCAGTCATTACCTGAGGTAAAATTATAATACCTTTTATGCCCCACCTTCGATAGTAGAGGGGCATTATGTTTTCTGGTCTGTGGGTCCATTCGTCCATCCGTTCGTTCGTCCTTCTGTCTCGCTTCATTTTAAAGTTTTTGGTCAACGTAGTTTTTAAATATTAAAACCAAATTAGACTTTTGACCCCAATGTCATGGTCCACTGAACATAGAAAATGAAAATACGAGTTTCAGGTTAAAGTTTTTGGTCAAGGTAGTTTTTGATGAAGTTGAAGTCCAATCAACTTGAAACTAAGTACACATGTTCCCTATGGTATGATCTTTCTAATTTTAATGCCAAAATGATTTTTTACCAAATTTCACGGTCCATTGAACATCGAAAATGATATCGCGAGTGGGGCATCCGTGTACTTTGGACACATTCTTGTTTTTTCAACTTCTGAAATATTATTGTTAAATATGATTGGATTTGTAAATCTTCTGCATTTTTATTTGTCCACAGAACTTGTTATAAATAAGAAAAATGAAATTTTAAAATGTTCATGTAATTAAAAAATGTGTAACAAATCTTTATCATATTTCTGTTACAAAATGTGATTTACCTCAGTCTGCCTATATAATCATCACCTTTTCCCTGTATGTAATTTTCAAACATATGAGCATGTTGTCTAGTTTGTAGTTATATAAAATATGTAAATAGTTATCAAAGGTACCAGGATTATAATTTAATACCCTAGATGCACGTTTCGTCTACATAAGACTCATCAGTGACGCTCAGATCAAAATAGTTGTAAAGCCAAACAAGTACAAAGTTGAAGAGCATTGAGGACCCAAAATTTCAAAATGTTGTGCCAAATACGGCTAAGGTAATCTATTCCTGGGATAAGAAAATCCTTAGTTTTTCGAGTTTGTAAGTGATGTAAAGTTGAAATAACATTTGAATATGATTATTTTTCAGGAGATGATAATTAGTCCATACCTGATGTATTTCCTAGAGCAAGCTTTAGAACCAATACCTATTGGTCAGCCTGGTCAAACAGCCTCTCCTCCTATAAAGAAAAGTAATTACTCAGAATTTTTTTCTTGTTTTATCTTTTATCTTGCAATTCTTCACATGAATTTTAATTTCAAGTCAACGTACTACTAGCCGGTTTTTTAATGACCTTGATTACATCTGAGGGTCTAGCATGGACGTTAAAAAAAAAGTATTATTTTGAACTTTACTGTATTTGCTCTATAAATTCATAGTTACAAAGCTACCTTTCTGATAGAAAAAAGGCTTTGCCCTTCAAATTTATTTCTGAACTTGACTTATCTTGAGCAGATCATCAGTTTATAATTAAACATTCTCACACCAACTAGTTTTCTAACTGACTGTAAATATGACCATGTCTTTATGTTGAAATTTAACATTTTAGTTACTATATGAAAAACAGAAATATTATGATTTAACTGTTCTTAATCAGCATGCAAACTCTAAAACATACCATAAATTATTCTCATGTTTTATTGTTTCACATTTTTACAGTGGATCCATTTAGTATGTTAAATATAGACCTGGA
The DNA here is from genome assembly GCF_965363235.1 of Mytilus galloprovincialis. Lineage (NCBI taxonomy): Eukaryota > Metazoa > Mollusca > Bivalvia > Mytilida > Mytilidae > Mytilus > Mytilus galloprovincialis. The sequence goes on along the minus strand of NC_134845.1, from coordinate 19,118,163 downwards.
TGCCTCCAGCACATCACTGACAACTGGAGCTTACTACAGCTCATTCCCTGTTGATGTTGTTGTGTTCATTAGAGTGGAACCATCTATTATTAGATTCAACTGTGTCCCTGTTTCTAGAGTAGAATGTCTTCTACAGGTTCCATCACTAGATGTAGTGTTTAGCACAAGAGGACCAGATATGGAGGCCCAAATAGGAGAGGCGTCACCTCCACTTAAGACCAAAGGTATTATGAATTTGTGGGTATAAGTTACTGTCAAATTTACTGCAACATTAATTGAAATGCATGTAGTGATAGTGTCCACTTTCACTGAATGCTTAAATTTAACGATAAATAATTGATATAAAAGTTGATATATAAATGAGGAGATGTGGTATGATTGCAAATGGGAAAATAGTTAATATAAAAATAAGTTGATATGGTTTGATTGCAAATGGGACATTTATCCACCAAAATTTCGAAGATAAAAGCAACTGTAGTTCACTGTAGGGCCTTCAACAGCGAGGAAAACTAATACCTTATAGTCAGCTAGTCAGATTTATATAAAATCAGATGATTGCTTAGATAGAAAAATGTCTCAGACCTTAGAAACAATAAGAAAGGCAATCTTATTCAAACATATTTAAATTGTACTGTTTTGCTGATACTTTAAAATAATTGTTAAAACATTTTTAGGAAAATCAATTTTTATTCTTGGGATATTTCAAATGATGTTTATTGCAGTAAGTAGAGAGCGTAACTGGAGTGGAGGGAAGTATGAGAAGTCCAGAACCCACAGTAATACTTCATCTAGTAATGATTTACCAGTCATGTCCAAAGCAGGAGGTCTGAGTTTTACAGGCAGATTATCAGATTTCTCATTGTATATTTTCCATCCTTATGGTGGAGCCCAGAGGAAGATGACATCACCTATGTATTCTAGTGATTCTGCATATAAACTAGGTAGGTTCTTGTTGCAAAATACATACCAAAACAGAGGTTGACTGAAAATTTTGAGGACAGAGCCACTTATTTGTGCGACGATTACATAATACGTTGTGTATGGTGCAATACGCTACAGAATCGAGCAACTGGTGTCTTCTTTATTATATGGCAGATAAAACAACAAAATAAATGAAGACTAAAAGTAGTTTTTATTTAAAATTCAACACAAATGTAATAAATTACACTTTTTACCTGATAATTACCTGAAAATGCAGGTAACCTGATAAAAATTTTACTGAAATAATTGCCTAACATTACAGTTCATGCTCTCCTGAGCATTGTTCATGCAATAACTTTCTCTGTAGCTCTTTTAATGAAAAAGATACAGAAGACTGAAAAGAAATATACTGTTCTAATGAATGAACACCAAAAAAATGCAGCAGCAGCAGCCATTTTTCTATTTTTTTGTGTAGTGTTGAAAGGGTTAAAACCTTTTTACAATACATTTGTTTTCATATGTAGAAATGATATCTATATGCTCTTAAAAACTATAAAATTGGGAATTATAGGGTATGGAATTCTGTATTTCATTGGTTTCATTTTTCTTAATTTATTTTTTTTCATGTTTTTAACAGGAAGCATTCAAGAACATGGTACTGCCTGGTCAGAGATGTCAAGAAGAGATATGCTGAGTTTGAATGTAGAATTTATTAAAGTGACGATTTCTAGATCACGTAAATTGGAAGTGAGACTTGATCAACCTTCACAAATACATGTATCTAAACATGAGCCACAGTCAAGATCAAATGTTGTCAGGTTTTCAGGTGAGCCAGTTTTGTGGGTTTGTTTTTATAAGTGATTTTCTGTTCATAGTATACTAAAAACTAAGAAATGTTTGCAGCAGTAATATTTTGACTATTCATCAACTCCACTGTTGGCAAATAATGTTTGTCTTGGATCTTATTTGTTTGCCAGTTTTCCTACCAAAGGTTGATGGTTCTCCCCAGTTCTACCACCAATAAAACAATCTGTAATAAAATAGCCAAGAGTGCTGAACAATCAGGCATTAAACAAACAAATGTTATATAAATCAGCTGTTAGTTTTTGCTATGATATTCTCCACTCTTATAATAATAATAATAATAATAATAATAATAATAATAAATTCTTTATTTAAAGAGGGTAAACACAGTTAGTTACAATCACTAATCTTCCCTGAGGCCCTCAAAGGGGGAGCGTAGTGTATCACTACATCAGATTCTAGTTAGATTGTATTCGTTTAAATCATAGTTTTAGAGCTGTTTAATTGCTAATGATACAACTATTCAACAGCAACTATATGTCACTTTATAGGCTTCAACAATGAGCAAAACCCATACTGCATAGCAAAGCTATAAAATGATTCTGACATTACAAAATGTAAAACAATTCAAATGTAAAAAAATAACACCCTGATTCATGTACAAAACAACAAGTCAAAAACAAATGTTATATACGGCAACAAATAACAACCAATGAAATACAGGATCCTGATTTGGGGACAGTAACAAATAAATATGTTTGCAGGTGGCAAACCCACATTAACCTGGGACAGTGATGTGAAAAAAAGCCCATGTATTGAAAAAATAACAGCTTAATTAAGTGAGCATATGTTTCAAACCTAATTCTTCCAATTAAAGTAAAATAACATCATGTTTTACAATATTGTTTCAGCTGTGTGTGACATTGGTACAGCTGCCTTTAAGTATGACATGAGAAGATTGTCTGAAATCCTTACATTTCCCAAGGCATGGTACAACAGAAATCTTACCAGACGTTTGTTCCTTGGAGAGGAGAGCTTTGCCCAGACTGGTGATGAAGGTATTCGTAGCACTACTGTTGTACATCTTCATATATATGGTCATGAGGGTCTCCTATAGGTTTTTTATGTTTCTTGTCTGTCATGTTCTTTGTCGATAGTTTTATAATAATTTGTCTTGGAAAAGGATTGATTTTAACAATATATTAAAGTTAAACAAATATCAGAATGAAAAATATATCAAATTACCTTACCTTGCAATAAAAATCTTTTTCTTATTATATTTCTCTCTCTGAAAACCCTTGTTGACCCTCATGACATCAGCATGCAATAACTTTGAAGATTTATATCAATCAAATAACTTCTTGATGTGCCGTTGTCCATTTATTAATTTAAGCAATGCTACATATTTAGCAGTTTTGTGTTTATTTTTAATTTTAACAACAGCTAAAGCTATTTGCCAGCTTTTGCAAATCATCATATTATTTTAATTCATTTTCCATTATTTTAAGTTGAGATATTTGAATTTGTTGGTTATGAAAAGGCAGTCATACTTCATAGGATTATGTTTGATAAAAGATCTTTGAAATATGGTCATGTCAATGTTTCTGAAAACTATGGCCAGTTATCATTATTCATTAAATTGATTATGTTTATAAAAGTACAAATTAGTCTCATTTAATTTATATTCCTTGCATCAATTTTTTTTTATAACTGCTATAGTTAGAAATCATATCAAATTATATTCATATATATTTTTTAGCTTCATTTAGATTTTCAATATCAATAAAACTATTTTGAAAAAGTAAACCTGTGAAAAAGCCCATCTTTATTCCTTTCAGTGTTGAAATAGGTACAATTATCACTGTATTTAAAAATAAAATATATTTCATAGGGAATAATATTTTGTTTTTTTTCGTTCTTAAACTCTTATCCCATGCATTGACAATGCAGAAGTGTTGAGATTTGATTTGATTTAGATTGATTGACTAAGACAGTGATAGATAAGGAAAATCCCATCTAAGTTATTTTAGAATTCATGAGGTATGGCTGACCATGCATTTTTGTTGTGTTTTTCTTTTCCTGTAATGAGCCTGTACTTTCAGAATGGGACAGTTCCTCAAGCAGCTCAATGGGAGAAGCAGGCTCATTTAGCCCTCCTTCTAAAATATTTACCTCTTCTCCTGCACTTAATGTAAATGGAGGTGACATAAAAACACGAAAAACTCATCATCGCAGAGGTTCATCAGGTGACAAATTCAGGACTCAACTCAGTATGGAACTTAAGAATGAGATTGACAGCAGAGTGAATAGAAGAGGTTCGGTCATTTATGTCTTTTTGTAAATATTGTGAAATTTCACCCGAATCTCTTTCAATTGAGAAGTGAAGTGAAGTTCAAAAATTTCTTTTACAATCAAATTAAGTGGTCAATTGCTATTGGTAATGACTGCTTATTTATTCTCTTTTTTAACTGACCAATTTTCCCTCTTAACTTCTGTTTCATCCTTGTTTCCTTTTGAGCATATCCAAATAAAGAAATGTTGGACATTTTAAAGTTATATTTATAATAGAGGTTGGTCATTTAAAGACGTATCAACTGTATTATATACGTTGACGTATCCGCATCTGCAGATATACCAAAAAACAGTGTGTAATCTCGAGCTTTAATTTTATGTACTTTCAATAAAGCAAATGGGCAACTGATTAATTTCTAATGCAAAAAATAACAAAATAAGAAGGAAATATCAAGTTTTTGTGGAACATGTAATTCAACTTTTAAAGATATTCCGGATAGTTGGAACAGTTTACAGGCATGATAGGAGTGAATACGGTAAAATCGTTTATTTGTGTGCTAACTTGTGGTAACATAGAACCAAATTGTTATTTGACAAATAGAGTGATACTCAGTACTGTTTTATTAAAATGTACATGTATTTATATGACATCTGAAGACAACTTGTGTTTCTATTACCTCTTATGATAACATCGCAAATGAACAGTATTCAAATTTCCTTACATGTATATAAGTATTACATCTTGAAATATTTTTTAACTAGATTATTAAAAGATTGTGTACGATATTCATGTACCTGCCCTACATTGGCTCCTTTTTAAGGGCATGTAAAAGTAGTTGATAGACCTCCTTATTATTATTTTTACAAAACACCATTATTGCAAATTTTGAAAGTGAATGTTTGATTGATTCAAACCTAAGGTGTTCTGAAGCTCGGGATCACATAATAATTTTTGATAAATCTGCAGATGCGAATACGTCAAAGTATACCATACGGTTGATACGTTTTTAAATGACTGACCTCTAATAGCAGGTAGAGAATCAAAGCTAGAGTGTCTATTGCTTAAAAAATTAGGTTTGTTTAATTTTACTTCAGTAACATTATTTTTGTTGTGGGTTGAAAGCATTAATTAATTGCTTAAAAGATATTTTCAATCTTTACATTATACTTCATGCTTTCTCATGTCTTGAGTGTTATATCAATGAACAAATTTGTAACTCATTGGAAAAAAAATCTTAAGATTTTACACTGAATATAAGGTCATGAACTTTTTTCTCTGAAGATTTTCAGTTGGAATATTTGCTGCCTTTTGTTATTTGAATTTTGAAAGCTTATTTCTGATGAAGAGTGATCTTATTCTGTGCTTCTATTTTAAAATCAATGATAGCATACCATGACATATTATATGAAATATATTCCAATTTTCAGGACGTAAAATGTTTAAGCGTAAGTTTTCAGATGACGGAACCTAATAAGCACAAATTTCAGCACTTACTTAATACATAGCTTGTATTATGTTCAGTACATTATATGTAACCATCATTATCAGAACTATATGTGTTGTATGCTTTGTGTCGATGCTTGAATATCATTTGTGTAATGCAAATTGACCTTCTGAACTTTTATTTTTTATTTTTATATTTTCAAAAAATTATTTTTCCGATTAATCCCATACATATTACTAAGTTGCTTGTCAGCACTATCCTACCATTGATATTTCATGTGTATGTTTTAATTCCTGTATATTGTTTACACTGTTTTAGAACTGTCATCAGTATATACATGTACATAATTTTTCATTTCTATCGATGTACGTAAAAGCATATTTAGTTATTCTAATCCTGAACTTTATCGGTAGGAAGGTTTATTCTATACAGTTACTTTAATCCTGAACTTCATATTTAACATCTACAGTAAGGATTATTTTATACATTTATTTTCTGAACTTCATACTGACCATCTGAAGTAAGGATTATTCTATACAGTTACTTTAATCCTGAACTTCATACTTAACATCTACAGTAAGGATTATTTTATACATTTATTTTCTGAACTTCATACTGACCATCTGAAGTAAGGATATTACTTCTTCCTTTCTTCAAGCATCATGAATTTTTATTACAGAAAAAGAAATTAATTACTCTTTTATTTTTATATTCATCTTTATAAAATTTTAAATTCATTTATGACATTTAGTTGTAGATCGCTTATAAGATGTTGATGGTTATGTCAATATAGACAATATAATTGCACCATTATTGTTGTAATATTCTTAACCGAAAGGTCTTTTTTAGAATGGGTCTTTGATAAATATGAAAATTCCCCTTTTCATTCATAGAACTTTTAAAAATGCTTATTCAGAACACATATTTTCACACTTACCAACCAACCTGATGCAATGAAAGAGCATGTCATGACATGACATAGCATGCTAAAAAAATCATATATATATATATGTACAAGATTGTTGTTTCCCTAAAATTTCACATATTAAATATACTTCACTGCTGTAAACTAATTTTATATTCCACAGTTGCCTGTTTGGCTGAATTAGAATACCCTGACTTTGCAAATAATCGTAACAAAAATTACTATTTTAGTTGAAGGTCAAAGTCATAGTTACTTTGTACTGAAATAAGACTTGGATGAATTATTATTTTACATGCTTTTACAATATAGTTTGGTCATCACTAAATTGATTTATTATTGAAAAATGGACTCATTAAATTGATATTATCTCTACCATGTAAGGTTAAAGTAATTTCAAAGAATAAGGGATAAGTTATGTATAATAGTTATTTCACATTTGTTTATTCGAATAACTTATTATAATAAGTAAAAACACCATGAAATTAAGAGCTGTTGCAGTATTTTTTTTATAATATCTTGTCAGATATTTTTCTACGTTCCGTCTGTAACCTTTGAAGGAGTTTAATTTCCAACATATATATCACATTGCTGATCTCTGTATAGGACTGCTTAGGAGTTGCCTCCAGAAAGAAGTTTGGGCATGGTGTTTGTGAGCATTCTCACTTGAGTTCATAATGTTATAACAATATAGTATAAATTGATCTCCCGTGTTTATAAAACTGAATCCAAATTTAGATGTGAATAATTGTCTTTACAGCACTTTAAGGAGAGAGAGACAGGGGGAGGGGGGATTATTGTGACTTGTTTAATAATTAATGCTTATTTGTAATGGTCATCAACTAATAGACCTGTTTTAATTAATTAATTGAATAAGATAGTTAGTTTATCCTAAAATTAAGTATTGAACATAACAAAAGAACTGATTATCTTGTAGATTTTTAATTACCAACAAAATTTTAAAACTCAATCAATACACCTTATAACTAGGAATGATGAGTTTAAATTTTGATTTCAGACAGACACTTTTTGGTTAATAAATGAATTGTGTATTTAACTATTATTATGTTTTACATAGGATCAATGTCAGCACCTCAGTCACCTACTGATATCAGCTTCAGTGAATCTGGTTCCGTATCAACTCACAGGTCTTTATCTAAACAGAGAGCTAGCTTGACTCCATCAGAAACACCCAGAAGTAAGAGAAGAGCCTCAGGTGCTACAGTTACTAAACCTTCCAGCTCATGGGAAACCCTTGTAATGTTTGCTGTAAATCTATCACAGTTAGATCTCAGAGTCCAGATGAGCAATGTGATGGGCAATACAGTGTAAGTTTTATCTTGTACTTTGACAACTTTTATAACTATGTATATGATGTAAAGATGTGGTATCACTGCCAATAAGACAGCTAAGCACCATAGGCAAAATCACAAAGAAGCCGTCTAGTTTTCAAGAAACAGTCTTCATTAATGTTGTTGACCGAAACAGAAGACCTTAGAGGTTTAGATTAGAATATGTATGGAAGTAATATTCTTTAGACTGTTTGGAGATCATAGGCTTTTTCTTGTCAGTCCATTAGAGACCATAATAAAATCTTATTCAAATTGAATCAAGTTATAACTGACATATTGATTGCTTTTCTTTAAAATAATAATATTTGTAAGCCTATTTTTGATTACATATAATTTTATATATTCACTCCAATGCCTGTTTTTTAGATGGTCAACTAAAAATGTGAAGAGCCAGGGTAGATTATCAATAGATTGTAGTGGACACAAAGATCTAAAGATTACAACTGGAATGGACAATTCTCATTTTGATTCTAAAGGAGGGGTTGTTGGTGGCACCCTAGAAATTAACAACCTATCAACATTTGGTAAGTATTGACACTTAAGGAATGGTAGGAACTACACTCAGTTTAATAAGTGGTCATTGGTATAACCAAAATAATGTAGCTTATGATATTTGATGTTTCCTTACTGTTTATTGAAGGGATTGCTTGTGAAGGTGAGACGGAAATGGAAAAAAATATATTTTCATGCATCTGCTGTCTCAAATAATATGTATATTGTATATTCAGAAATTATCATTTATTGCAAGGTTTTTATCGAGCCTGCAACTTTTGTTGCAGAAAGCTCGACATAGGGATAGTGATCTGGTGGCGGTGGTGGCGCAGGGGTATTAGGTAACTTCTTGAAAGCTTTATATTTAAGTAGGTGGAAGACATGGATGCTTCATACTTTGTATATGGATGCCTCATGTTACGAAGTTTCCGTCAGTCACATGTCCAATGTCCTTGACCTCATTTTCATGGTTCAGTGACTACTTAAAAAAAAGTTAAGATTTTTTGTAATGTTAAATTCTCTCTTATTATAAGTAATAGGATAACTATATTTGGTATATGCGTACCTTGTGTCGCAGTAAAAATGGGACACCAATATAACATCGACTTGGGATGAAGAATAAGTCAACATAAACCCATAAACTAGTCGTAATACGTGTGAGCCATTTCTGCATTAATTGAGTTGTCCAATTTATATATACTTGATTATATAATCTGCAAGTATAGAAATTGTAAACCAAGTTTACAATTATGTTCTAATAAATATGAACAATATGTTTGACTGAAATATTTGCATGCAATTGGAGCTTAACGTTAAGTTTTTGAGTTTTGGTCTTTTTTTCTAATACTAATTGCAATAGGTCAACTATATTTGGTGTTTGGAAATATTTGTCAGTCGCGCAGGTTTTATTTGACCCTGGCCTCATTTTCACTGTTCATTGCTCAGTGTAAAGTTTTTTGTGTTTTGGTCTGTTTTTCTTAAACTATAAGCAATAGGTCAACTATATTTGTTGTATGGAAGAATTGTAAGCTGTACATGCCTGCCTGGCATGGGTCATCTGACCTTTACCTCATTTTCATGGTTCATTGGTCAATGTTTAGTTAACTTGGTTAAGTTTATGTGACAGTTGTAATAAAGCTTTATATTTAGGACTATCAACATAATATCAATGATTTAAAGAAGGCAAGACATTTCAGTGTGTGCACTCTTGTTATTATTGTAAACAATGTGATCAAGTGAGTATCTCAATAATAAGAACTCACATTTTGATGACTGAAACATAGATTTATATGCGGATTTTTTCTAAATCGCATTAAATTTACCTCCAATTTTGTCCATTCTTGGAAAATTACAGTAATAGATGCACGCAATAATATCTGAATTTACAGTTACTTGTCTGGCATTAGGATGGAACCTCCATTCCTGGCTTTGAATGTGTATTTTTATTTTTAGAAGTTTGTCATTGGTTTACAAAAGATTCATTATCTGGAAATAGCACATACAAACTTTAAATGTTAACATTACTTTTGGTTTTGAAACTCAAAATTAGAATCTCAACAAACATTGAACCAGATTTATTGTTTCTTGTGGATCTTTGATATTTTAACAACAAAATTTGTAGAAACACTTTTTAAAAGGCAACTAACACAATATATAAATGTATAAAACTTTCGCTAATTAAATTATAAGAAACAACGTAAACTACAAGGACGAACAGTAGACCTTTTAAAGATCGATCTTTTGTACAGTGTAAAAGGGTACCTCTTAAAAAGTCTACCTCTAGTGGTGGTTTTAAAAAAATCGATCTTTTTTTTGGTGTAAACGCGAAGATTGATAGCGATGGATCTTTTTTCAGGTGTTTGTTATATTTAGATGGGAAAATAAAGGTCAGACCGGTTCTTTTTTTTGTTGTAGTGTAAACGCACTGGATTTAATAAGATCCATCTTGATAGATCTTGCTTGTGCAATGTAAACACGAACTGGTCTTTTTAAGATTGATTCAAATAAAAGTCTATTCAATTTCCTTGCCATTGTAAACGTTGTTATAGCACTAAGAGGTTTGGTCAAAAACTATTAGAGCAATAATATATATGTTAGCGGCAATAAGTGAAATTAGGCATTAAGCTTAAATCCTAGGCAATAAGTTAACGCCTAGGCATTAAGTTATTGCCTGAAATTTTCAGGCATTAAGCTTATTTCCTGAAATCTGATGATGATTATTCATCCTATTGCCGAACATGATTTTAGGCAATAAGTAAACTCTGGAGTTTATGAATATTTGGTGATTTCTTCTTGATCTAAAATCGTTTCTTAATTATATTTCTAATAATGCATGTATAAATATACATTCATTTGACAGCTCTTCTAAAGTAAGTTTATTTAGTAATTTTAAAAGTTAAAACTCATACTTTTTTCATGTTTTTGAGGTATCACAAAAAATAAAATGGTGGGGGGAGATTCTATAGTAAGTAAGTAAGTAAGTAAGTAAGTAATTATCTATTATAGTGACATGTGTATCACAACATACATTTATACAATTATATACATAGCAATTTGATATTTACACCCGGCCCATTGGACCTATATGTCACTTTAGCAATATAATATCATATCCGAAAACGTAAAAGTTTACAAAATAAAAATACAGAATTAGACGTAAAGTTGGTTTTTTTCTATGAATGCAAGCTGAATTTACAAATTTTGCAGTTTGAATTTGATAGTTGATAGTATTTCAATAAATGGATAAGTTTTTCGCTATTGTCACTAAAATTGTCTAGTGCGGCCATAGGTAGAAACCTTTGTCTAAGTTTGTCATAACATGGACAGTTTAACATAAAATGTTTTTCATCTTCGACCTCTTCCTTTTCACACAGTACACATATTCGGTCTGGTAGCGCTTCGTTACGGAACCTTCCAGTCTCAATGCGTGTAGGAAGAATCCCACATCTTAATTGGGAAAGAGCCGATCGTTCTTGTTTAGACAGATTTGATGTGATATACTGTTCTAGTTCGTAATTTTCTTTGAAGGTCACAAATGTTCGTAGTTTCGGTGATAACGCAGATTTGTATTTCCATTCACTTTCAGTATAACATAAAAGTTTATTTTTAGCTTCTTGTATGTCCACTATTTGTTTTGTTTCATAGAGGTTACTTAAACAAAGTTTATTAAAGATGTCCATAACTTGTGTGCACCATAATCCATTATTCTTATACTCCCACTCGAAAACTTTTTTCGTGAGTCTCTCGTCGTCCATAAGAATGAGACGGTTCCATAGGCTTACCATATTTAACCAATGTATTTGCGTTGGCGGTAACCAGCCAAGTTCACTGTTTATGCTATAGTGGGTGCAAACCGATGTAAACCACATAAATATCGTACTGCTCTGTTTTGTATCATGATAAGTATTGTAGCCCCAAACACCAAAGCAATAATCTAAAACAGGGCTGACACAGAAGTTAAACACAGTTTCAAAGGTTTTAAATTCAATTTCTTTGTATGAATGAACTTTTGAAATAGCAGCACCAAGTGCTTTACCACCAGCTTTGGCAAATGCATCCACTGCAGCAGTATAATTAAGTTTCTCGCTAAAAATAACGCCCAGGTACTTGTATTGCTCAAGGATTTGTAGTTGTTCATTTCCAATTTTGAATGTTGAACTGGTCCGTGGAATTTGACCTTTCCGGAAGTGCATAACACATTATTTTGCACTATTTACGTTTAATCTCCATTTCTCACACCAAAAAACTAAAAATGCGTGATCAGGAATATTACATCGAGTGTCTATGAGATTTTGAATTCCCTCGGCACCAACAACGTCACCACACGGTACAATCTTAAAGTCTTTACAACTGCCAATGATATCATGTGGAACGCATATATAATCGACAACAGATTTGCCTCTTGATGAAATTGACGTGTACTGATTCGATTTTTCAACAAAAAGACCATTCGAAACGCAGAATTTACTGTCAGTTAGAAACTCTACAAATATAGAATAAGATATGATTTTTTGCACACACCACGTTATTTTGTTATCGGCCCATATAAATGATTTAGTAAGTGACCATGACGTCATCAACGTTTTTTTCATGGTTTTCTACGGTTTATTAAGGAATTTAGAATTAAATTATAAGACACGCGTTATTCAGTGTGCACCGAATTTTTTATGTTATTTCTTCATAGACAGAAAAAATATTAAAGTCATTCCTTAATTGGTTTGTTCAATCCAATATATAAAAAGTTATATTTTTTTGACTAATTTTTTGTTTCAAAGAGTTTAAATGTACAAACATAATTATATCAAAATTATTTATTACCCTTAAATTTAAAACTTATAATATTATTTTATAATTTTGAATTATAGTTGTTGGTTTAATTAGATCCAATATTTCAATTTTTCATTTGCGTTTTTCTTTTACGTAAATACTTAGGACAACGGTTAGGACATCCTAGCTAAAATAATAGGCAGATAGCTTCGATGTGCATGCTGACACATGTCGTAAGTCGTTCCAAACTTCATCATAATTTCTGTCCTAAGAATATCTTGTAGGACCGATCTAATGATAGTTTCGATAAACAGGCCCCAGTTCTTATACTGTTATTATATAACAAATCTCTTTCTAATTAAATGAATAAATGTCTTTTATTTACTCACATTTATATTTTAGGCATTAAGCTTAATGCCTGCATACATTTTTCAGGATTTAAGCTTAAATCCTAGGATTTAAGACTAATGCCTAACATCATTTAGGCAATAGACTTACTGCCTAGGCGTTAGCTTATTGCCTAGGATTTAAGCTTAATGCCTAATTTCACTTACTGCCGCTAACATATATATAATTGGTTAAAAGAATAAGAACAAACATTTAAATTTAGCTTGAAATAATTTACAATTATATAATTATGTATTCCAGTTGAAGTAAATGAAGATCCAATAATTGGAAAAGAACCTAGTCATAGATTAGGCTTGTCACTGTTTGCTATAGAGTGTCGTATGGATTATATGGGTACTAGTGTACTGATGACAAGACTAAGTAAACTAGACATTGAAATCAAAGATGAATGGCATGTAGAAGACAAAAGTGAAAGTGACGGTCCCCTGGCTACCACTAGGTAAGAAATGTATCAATAGCAAAAAGATGGAGAATTTACTGTTTTACGTAATGCCAATGGTGAAATAAAGAATGATGAAATAGCAAGTTGATTCGAATGAGTGTGAAACTTGTGTCTTAGTGACAGCAGTTTGATAAAGGTGTGGGATTGAAATTAAATAAGACAGTATTGCTACAAAATCTTTTTACCAAAATAATGGACAAAGCTCAAAATATATGACAATCTCCAAATATAAAATGTGATACGAGTGTCAATGCTTAAATACGCTTTTTTGTTTTTTTTGTTGAGTTGATTTTATCTCATCAGTTTAACACAAACAATGAAAAAGAATCTAAAAAATGTGTTGAATAAAAAAAGTTGTTGTTTTTAGCAGGATATATAAAATTACATTTGGATGATTTGCTATGGCTAATTTTTCTTCATTTATCAACTTATATATGATAAAAACTTCACAGATATTTTCACAAAAGAAATATCAACCCTTTGTTTGTTGATTTAATGATGGTATTTAAATAATGGCATATGATTTAACTACTAATATTTTGTATGTTTTAGACCTGGTTTAATGTTTGCACATGGAGAACTTGGTTGGGACCAGTTTCACACAATGATATCAAGATCTACAACTCCTGATATCTTTAAGATGGTGGCAAAGATAGAGGAATTCATAACTATGCAGTTCAATAGCAGTAGGCGGGCCTTGTCAGCTATTGGACCAATAGGAACAAAGAGGCCTCTTGATAGACAGAAACAAAATGATGAAGATGAATGTAAGAAAGTAGTCTGAATTTAAAAATAATTTGAATGAAAGAAAGACTTAACAAATTTAGTGTTTCAAAACAGCTATTCTAGATTTGCTTCTATCAGGAAGGCACAAACCTAAACATTTTAAAGCTAAATATGCTATAAAATATGCTGCAATGTTAGCTTTATGACCAAAAAGGACTTCTAAAAAGGAATAGCAAATAAAGAGAGTCAAAAGATACCAGAGGGACAGTCAAACTCACAGAATGAAAATAAACTGATGCCATGACTAAAAAATAAAAAGACAAACACAAATAATAGTACACAAGACACAACATTGAAAATTATTTAAAGGTCATCTTTGCCTGATGGAAGTGGAACCTTCTGTTTCTTAATAATTTCATATTTTATAAACAGGAACTAATAGTATATATGCAGATGCCTTCTTCACAGTTATTTCATTTCTTAGGACATTTGTTTTTTTTTTATTTCAAGTAAGTTTTATTTTAGAAATTTTAACTTAAATTACTACAGCATGGAATTTTTGAGTTTATAGATTTTTTGTGTGAGACCATGTATCATGAGCACAATTGTAGCACTCTTTGATTGTTGTTTGTTTTCAGTGAACACCAATATTCTTCACTAACCAAACAAGACATTTAAATTTATTTCAGATTTATGGGACATTAAATATCACAGACATTGGCAGAAGGCGTTTGAGATGATAGCAGATTGTAAATTCTCCATGTTACCCTCCATGATTCCTAAAGAAGGCACCATCTTAGGTGGCAACATTAGTTTACATGGCAACAACATGACCTTGGCTTGTTTCCATGGTATCAACTTTAGATCAAAATCATGGGCACTGTTCTGTTTGAATGAAGCTTTTATTGTGTTTGCTACAGAAGCTCAGAAAACACAGGATGGAGGTAAGTTCATAGAATAGAAATAGATTTAAAAAAAGTATCTTTTGTTGTTGATGAACTGAAAGATGAATAAACAGAGGAATTTTATTTTTGCCCACTCATGATATCTTATTAATGATGAAATGGAAAACAAGTATTCATTCTTAGAATTTAGAAAAAAAATGTTGATAAGTAGTCATTAAGTTAAAGGAATATGTTATGTTTTAAAAAATTTTCCTATTTCAACATCTCAAAAAAATATTTATCCTTGAAATTCAAATATAATTGAAGTATTAAAATGATTATACTGAAAAATACAGGTCTCAATTTTTTCTTCAGATCTCCATATAGTACAAGATTTGAAATTAAATATTGGCCGTGAAGCACAACATACTCTAGGAAAGAATATGGCTTCTGTCTGTAAGATAAGCAGAGGTCACACAATGCCACCAACATTTACCAGTGTACAGGAATGGTTCCATTATGCATTTGCTACATCAGAAATTAAAGGTAAGTGCTGTGTTCAAAATGTTGTATTCCTTACATTAAATTGAACATATTATAGCCAGAAAAAACACTTTAAAATCCAATTTTAAAAATGTAAGTGAATGTGTTATCTGTAGAAATATAATGTGAGTATTGAGTACTGTTTCTATCAGTTGTATACATCTTTTATAAATGTATTAATGATATAGTATTGTATTTCCTTTTCATATTTAGATTTCTTGCTATATTTCAAGAAGAGTTCAGCCTTGATGACTGAGTCTTTTACGTAGTTCATCTATAGTGCTCACTTACCTGTCATTATTAAGGTTTTGAGTTCAAATGTCTAAACCAGCTTTTGGCAAGGTGTGATTGTCTCCTTTATTGTACAGAAATGACAGTTTTCCTTCTGAAGGATAATGGTTCTCTTTCTCCATCGCATCATAAAATTAGCTTCCATAATATAGCGAAGTGTGCCAAAAATCAATCAGTCCATATTCCACAGAGTTTAAGATCTTCAAACATCATTGCAATGGATTTAAAAAAACTTTTTACTTATTTTTCTGCTTGTTAAGATTAGTATTGTATTTTTTCCCCAGATTTAGATAACTTTCCTACCATGCAAAGGTATGGTGTTGAGAGTCCTAAGGACCACAGACGTCGACGTACACAGGACTATTTCCATGATACAGAGATGATATTTGTGTTGCCGTCATTAGAAATGTGCCTTAAATCTATTCATAAACAAGGAGAATATGAGCCTCAATCTGATGGTAAATATAGTCATGTAGAATAGCATAACCTTCTTGCATAATACTTGCAGTTTCAGAGTGATGATTTTTTTGGTAAAACAGTAACTAAGTTACAAAAAAAAAAAAAACAGAAGATAACTGTTTCCTGCCACTTTTTAAGAATCCAATTATAAGATAATGATCCCATCCCATCAGGAACAGAGATATTGATTCTACAGTTTGTACACAATTGCATGAAAAAGATGATCATGGGATTATTTCACATAAATACTAAGAAACACATTGAGTTTTAAGCATTGTGGTAGAAGATACATTAAACCACTTAATAAATTGAAACTTTGATGAGTAGAAAAATAAAGACAAATACAAATCATCAATGAAGATGTCAAACTTGGATAGTTATGAATCTATCAACAAAATAAGAAAACCCTTAAAAAAAATAGTCTCAAAGAGAGCTGTATGCATAAAAGTACCAACAAAAAGAAAATGTTAAAAGTAGATTTCTGATGCCTTATTTGTCATATTACCAAGTATGTTCTTTTTGTTGAAATTTTTTTTCAAAAAAAATCTTGCATGTCAAACTTGATAACATTATATTTATGTTACAGATGAGAGACCAGTAGTTGAAGTGACCTTTGTAACAGAGTTTGAAGATCATATCTATGTTGCTATGGATGCTGAGGTCATCCTTTTCTTACATGACCTCATTTCATTGTACATCAAAGAGAAAGATAAAGGTCAGTATTTACTATTTTTATTCCATTATGAATAATGATGAAACCACACATATGAAGAGCATACACGAATTGTAACAGGTTTGCCTGTTTACACACACTCTGAGACTGTCTTAAAAGAGGTTGGTTGGGAAACTTTAGAGGAACGAAGAAAAAGAAGAAAACTACAATTATTTTATAAAATTCAGAATAGTAATGCCCCTGAATATTTATGTAACCATGTGCCCCCTAAAATTCAAAGTACAACACAATATCCCTTGCGAAATGGACAAGATATCATTTTACCATTTTGCAGGCTGACACTAACTTCCCAATCCTTTATCCCATCAACAATTAAACTTTGGAATAGTTTGAACATATCAGTTCGAAATGTAGACTCGTTATCAAAATTCAAAGTAGAATTAAAAAACTACGACATTCGAAATGAGAATCAGTCTAACTTAAAACATTATTTATATGGTCCAAGAAAATTGAACATAATATTAACCCAATTTAGATGTTCGGCATCGTTCTTGAATTGTGACTTGTTTAGAGCTAACATTATATCTGATCCAACATGTAAATGTGGTTTGGATATTGAGGATATGCACCATTTTTTCTTTGATTGTCCTTTCTATCTAAATGAAAGGGCTATTCTGTTTAATGGTCTCAGCTGGCTTCCCGAAGGCTGCGATTTGGACTTATTCAATTTTATAAAGAGATCAAAACGATTCCTCGTAGTATAGTATCAACATAGGTAAAACACACATCATCATCAATATCATCATCAACCTAATTTCTGTCGTTCTTTCCTCATTCCCTCTACTTTTTTCAGTATAGATAAGTTATATTTATGTTGTTTATATTATATGATGTATGCTCACGTTCAATTTGTATTGTTATATATATTGTATTGTGGAGAAGACTTTATAAGTATGTTATACTTGTGTCTGATCCTTTTTCGCTTTCAGCAAATAAAATATGTTAAAACAAACAAAAACAAGAGCATACATTTAAAAAATATTCCTGTCCTCTGTCAGCTTGCAGTGGTTCTTACAAGTAAGAGTTTTAGCATGCTGTAAAACTAGGTTTAATCCATCATTTCCTACATAAGGAAATGCCTGTACCAAGTCAGAAATATTACAGTTGTTTTCCATACGTTTTATGTGTTTGAACTTATGATTTTGCTGTTTGATAAAGGATTTTCATTTTTGAATTTTCCTTGAAGTTTGCTATTTTTGTTGTTTACTTTTTTCATAGCATTTGCTTTGTTACCTCTGGGATAACATAGGCCGAGTTCACTTGAAACTCTTCAATGGACTTCAGAGTTAATAGATTATCACGTTAACGCACCAGAGTTGATATTCGGAACAACTCTAAGTAACTCTAGGGTAAGGCCCTGACCAAGCATAAAAAATAAAATATTCTCATTAGTTTGACGTCATTCAAGAGTTTCTCAAGTTTAACCCTGGCTCGGTGAGGGTTGGAACCAGGGTACGCTGGGTTAAGTTGAGTGGTTCAAGTAAAATCGTATTGGTGAAACCAAAGTAGATAAAGTTAACTTGAGAGTTTCAAGTGAACTTGGCCTAAGAGATTAAAAAAAATAGGTTTAAAATTTTATTTTTTTTTTTCATTTTATTTTGCCACTTTCACTACATGTTGTATTTGTTGTACAGATGGTAGAATGTCATACAAGACAGATACAGAGAAGAAGAAAGTGACTGACCCAACAGCAGCATTGAAGGAAGATGGCAGAGAATTTAACTGTAAATTCTGGAAGTTAGAACCAACTGTTAGGTAGGTAGTTCATTAAGAGAGTACTGTAAATTCAGAAATTATTGTGAGGTTTTTATTATTTTGAAAATTGCGACAGAGTTGTAAACGCAAAAATTTAAACTCACATTTTAAAATATTTAATATGAATTAAGCAGGATTTTCCCCAAAATCATAAGAATTAAAATCGCATTGAAGTCTAAAATGGTAAAATTGCAATAATAAATGCACGCAATATTTTCTGAATTTACAGAATATATAGCTACTTACATTGTTGGCAATGGAATACTATGATTCCTGGGTAAAGTATACTGCAATAATTTCATGTGAAATAAATTTCTAAAACACTAGGTCATCAGTTATATAATATACAGGGAAAAGTTTTAAATCCTACACCTTTACAATACTTTGAGTCAACTAGTCTTTAGAACTACTTATAAGTACTTAATTCTTGATTGAGAAACTGATATTAATGCCTTTTTTTGTAGAATTGCCCAAAGTCAGTATTGTTCTGATTAAATCTTATAAAATAATGACTTTTTGATATAAAAAATCAGCACTGTTATTAATTGTGTAGTAATACATATTTTAAAAACCTATGATATGGATCAGAAATGCACTCTGAAAAAGTTTATTACTTTTTCCTGCAATGAAATATAATTATAAATCTCACAACACATTGCTCCTTCTCTCTATTTGTCCTACATAACTGGCCACCAAGAAGTTCAAATAAAATTTTGACATGAGAGGAAATGTTTCCATACAAGAGTGATTGTTCTATGAGGTAAAAATATCAAGTGTTGCAGATTCCAATATAATACTTTCTATCTCAACCTCAATGAGTTTTAATCAAGTTTTTTTTCCTAAAAGAAACTAAATTCTTGCTTATGGATGATAATTGACAGCACATTCATGCTGAAATCCTAATATTTTCTTCTTATGGCTTTCCAAACAATTGACTATACAACCTTCTAATATCAGACCACAGATTAATTATCACGTTGTGATTGGTTAAATGCCGTCACGTGGTGACCCCCTATGAGACCGTATGGGGTTAGTAAGTTTCATATGGGGTTCATGACGCGTTAATGGCGACGTCATCTATTAATGTTGTGGAGTTTCATTGTTTATTTTTCAACAAAACGCCGCAGAAAAAGTCCAGCGTCCGATAAATTCATTATACGGTTAACTACTGACCCCCTACGGATCCATAGAGGGTGAATAAAATTCATAGGGGACTCTGCCTCCGGCCTCATCCCCTATATGGATTTTACTAACCCTCTATGGATCCGTATGGGGTCAGTAGCGAACCATATAACTTATAATATGGCCTTTTTTTATAATAAGACTATTTGACAAGACTTTACCATTACAAGTTACTTATTTTAGATTACTCCATTGGGCCAGTAAAGAAATAGACCCAGTTGGAGTGGATTATGTGCTACAGAAGTTAGGATTTACACACGCTAGAGTCACTATACCCAAGTGGATGCAGCGTGGATTCATGGACCCACTGGATAAATTCTTATCTATACTTATCGAATATCTCATTACAGTATTAAGAGAGAAACCTAAAGAACAGACAGAAGGAGAGAGTTAGTGATTGAATTATGTCCCTTTTATAATGTATTAATATATAGAGATTAATATTGAGCACAATGAAAACTACATTAGATTTTTGGAATATAAAATGTATATTTATACTAGTCATGAAAGTGTGTACCTATATTTGTATATATTTAATTATGTTATTTACAG
The DNA here is from genome assembly GCF_965363235.1 of Mytilus galloprovincialis. Classification (NCBI taxonomy): domain Eukaryota; kingdom Metazoa; phylum Mollusca; class Bivalvia; order Mytilida; family Mytilidae; genus Mytilus; species Mytilus galloprovincialis. The sequence goes on along the minus strand of NC_134845.1, from coordinate 19,097,694 downwards.
ACTGTGAATAAACCATGTTTGTGTTTCATTTGTAATATGGCATTTTTTCCTATAGTTATTTCCATGTCTCTTTAACCATTGCTGTTTATCAGTTTATTTTATTATATTTGTTTTGAATGACATTCATTATTGTATATTGATCATATATCGTTTTCACAATAGTTAACGTTTAGTAAATGTTGCCGGTTTAAAACATAAGATATATTGGAAAACTAAAGTATTATAATTAAAGTTGTTTTAGTTATTTAGTCAAGACAAACAAAAGAAAATATATATATAGCATACTCAATGTATAAGTATCAGGGTTCGAATCCACGAAGAATTCTCAAATTTTTTAAAATGAATGTATTATTTTGGAAACACATTCTATGTACTCTATAAATATGAAATTATCAAATCATGTAACTTTTATTTGTTCTAAAATACAGATTATTTTGAGATGTTTTAATGATGTGTACAGTTTTACAGAGAAATCTACATAAAATAATCATGTATATATGTGTGTTCTTCCTTTCACAGTGTCTTCTTTCTCTCTTTAAAGTGCTCAGTAAAACTTTCACAAATAGTCACTAGAAATATTATTGGTGCAAAGGTCACTGTCTACTATCAGTGGATAAATGTAATGTTGTGTCTATTTTAAACTAAGAGGCTGAATGGATTTGAAGTAAAGATGATTAAACAAAAGTGTTTAACATAAGTTTCACATGAACATTTACTCTAAAGCAATACCTTTTTAGGATTGATGGAAATTGTCTTAGATATATAGAACAGATCTTATGATTTAATGGGTTTACATGGAGAGCTGTAGATAGCATTATCTTTACCATTATATCTGTACATTAGAATGTTAATTGTATGGCCAGTATGAAATGGGTCCATAATAATCCATTTTTTTTATTTCGGGTAGAGTAAAGTATCCAAAACTACAAATTTTTAAAAGTTTCAGAGTAAATCTACTTGACATTGAAAAACGGCATGGGTTTTCATATTTTTGTTGTGAGTTATTTCTTCTGTGATAGATGATTAAGGTGCAACCTTTTTGCACTAAGATTGCTGGTCTTTTTGCTAATGTAATTGTTAATCATGTCAATACTTTTTAAACAATACCTTTTATGATATATGATAATGGCATTTTGACAAAGATTGCTTTTATATGAAATGAATGGCATTATATTTATTTATTTGATTTAATATATTTCTAAAGAAATGGGGAAATTCCAAAAAAAAATTACTGGAAGATCTTATACTTTGGGAATATTTCCCTACTTTATCTTCTGTATCTGCTTCTAACACTGGATGCATGCTAGGGGTATAAAAGGATTTTTTTTTTTTTTTTTTTATCTTTTTTCAAATCATTTCTGAATTAGAACTTCTTATTGAGATTTGAATTTATGTTGTTGAAAATTTATAGATTTTACATAATATAGTACACTTATTTCAAACATTACAAGGTATACATATTTATCTAGATTATATTAGTGTCTAGTAATACTATTTTTACATTTTTGTGGTGAGTCCGGTTTGGGCATCATTTTCCAAAGCCAGTATCTGTGTATATACAAAATCAACTATATTGTATCTATATGTAGTTTATTTATTTGTAAACATATGTAAGTAGAATGTTCCACGGTGAACTTCATTATTTTAAGGCAAGATCATTTTCATTGGCGGTAATGAGGTTTAAAGATAAATATTGTGTTAGGAATAGGCTTAATATTCCCTGTCACAAAAAAAAAATGCTTTTGAAAACATTACCCAGAATACATCAGTTTTTAAAATGATAGATTGAATATTTTTGAAAGTAATACTGAGGAAAAGTTACAAATACTGTACATTCATTATTATTCGTTAGGTACCAATTTTCATTGTTTTTGTAGGTAAAGGTGAACCACGAATTCAAATGATCAACGAATTACATATTTTCTATAGCATGGGTATGCAGAGTTTAATAAAACCACAAAATCAGATACCCTTGAAGTTTTCTTCAATCCACGAAAATTGATACCCAGGAAAATAAATGAATCCACAGTACGTGTATAAAAGCAGTAATATCTGTTCCATAAATCAGTTAAATGTTTTTTGTTTTGTTTTGATGTGTTTTTTGATTAATGTATCATTGATGTTTAACCTTCAGCCTTTTTCATTATAAAGGAAATGCAACTATTAAAGGAATCTATTGGTAGTTGACATTAATGTATGTCATTGTTCTATAAATGGTACGTCATTGTTAGATTCTTCTTTTATCTGTTATAAACAGTAATTAGAGAAATACTGCTGTAATACATATGGAAAATGGTATGACTTTTATGTTAGACAATCATTTCATTTGAATGAAGGAATCAATACATTTAGACTTATGTTTTAATTCAGATCATTAGTGGTGATATATTGAACATACTATTCTCACAGTAAGATTTTAGATGACTTACAATATCTTAGAGTTATGATAGGAAACAAAAAGGATTCTGTACATTTCTGACACCTTATGAATAATTTAATAGAAAATATGCTTTACATCACATACTTGATTGATTAATTTTCAAATTTGATTAATATTTTGTTTGGGTCCTAAGCTAATTGCATAGAAGTATTAAGAATGATTTAGCCTCGTTGAAAAATGACAGTAAAGATTTAGACAAAAGATATTCAATTTTAATAATAAATGAATAAGTTATTTGTCACTGAGAATTCTTATGTATTTATCTCATGCATATAGTTTTATAAGAACACCACTCTTTCTCTCCTTTAATTTGAAAATCTCAAAAATTTATTAATCAGAAAGTCTTTATTATATTTTTAGAAAGTAAAAAAAAAAACAATTATCTGTCAGGTCTTTAGAACTTTTAAACATACATTTAAATTTCTATATACATTTTCAACACATACTGGAATAAATGCTGTCAATATTGATTACTCATACCTATGAAATTGTAAAAATGTCAGCTCATAATGGGGACATTTCTTTATATTGTAATTTCTTATTTCAATTTTCATAGGTTTTTAGGGCAAAACAATATGTCTTATCATGCATTTATTGTTGTTTTTTTTCCTTGTAAGTAATGGAACACTCTTATGATTCAATTATTTTCTTTTGTTTTTTTCACTTATCAAATTTTGCAAAAGGGTGTGTGTAAATTTTTTTTGCGTAAAATTTCCTTCATCTGTTACTAAAATGAACAGTTTGGGGATTGTTTTATATGAGTTATTGCTCTGACAATTCTATCAATTTTCTACAGTTATATTTTTTATTCATGACATGCCTTTATATTTGGCTGAATTGGGGATATGTACCACGGCATTTATTGAGTAATTTAAATGTGTTTATCCAGATGTAAACATTCATTGTAAAAACAAAGGTATTAAACAGGAGTCTTGGAAAACAGGGTGATATTCAGTTTATTTTTAGCTTGACCCAAATTTATTATTTTGTACACAACTGATTTGAAAATGTGCTTTCCCCAGAGTTGACCATAGAAAAAGACAATATATATGGAAATTAATAAGAATTATTAACTGAAAACTTGAGAGTCTCAGAATTAATGAAAGAACAAATTTTTGGTTAGAATTGATTTTGTTTTGTCAAAAAGGTGAAATGTCAAGGTAACAACAGGTTGTGATTAGAGATTAAAAAGTTGAGGTGTTGAAATACTATGTATGAAAGGAAAACCAATCTGCTTTCTTCCTTAAGTATGTTATTGGTGCGTTAAATGCTCATGTTTTATTGTCAGAATGCAATTATTTTGTCCCATTTATGTTAACATTATTTTTTTTATACTAATTTATTTTATTTTATTTTCTTCCTGAATTTTTATGATTTTTACATTTACAGTGTGTGATGAATTTATCAGTAAAGGTAGTGTAATTTGTAGGGGAAAAGAACTTTCTATATTAAATTTGTATAATAAGAATCTGGTTTTGCCAACATAGTTTTGCTTAGAATTGTATATGGTTATCACTTAACTAAGTATCATTATTTCTACATCTTTGATTTCTTGAAAGAGCATAACTATAATAATAATATTGTTATTGGTTTTTAGGGAGCTTTTTTAAAAATATAGAGAACTTTTTCATTTGTTTAAAATTTCATCTGTAGAATATTGTTATTTGTTACAAAGATTCCAGAATAATAAACATTGTCATTGAAAATAGATTGTTTTGATTTGAAAGTCCATCATTGTGATTGTTAAGACAATTTATTATACCCCTCGCAACAAAGTTGTGAAGGGTATATAATGTTATTGACCAGTCAGTATGTCTGTCTGTCAGTCCTGTTCTTGTCATCACAACTCCTCTGAAACCACTCAACAGAATTTCATGCAACTTTTTAGATAATAAGGACATACTATGTAGATGTGCACATCGACACAAAATTTTAAAAACTCAATATTTCTCTAAGGGTATGCCCCTTTAACTTATAATTTTCTGAACATACTTCAGTACTGCAACAGTTTGTCATCACAACAATATAATGTGTTAATGTGCATATCCACAACAAAATTTTTTATCAGTTGACTTATGTAGAGTTATGAGTCTTTGAACTGAGGAATCTGGTGACATTTTGTTTGTCCAGTGACAATGTGGGAGCATGGGGTATGGGAGCGTGCTCACAAGGGTTCTTTAATTGTATCTCTTGCAATGGAAGTCACAGAATGCAAGGCTAAAATCTGCTTATATGACAATGGTAATGTCAGTTTACTAAAGACAGTCAGAAGACTATATTTTGCCATAGAACATTCCCAAGATTTTCATGCCTGTCTCTCAGGGTCAATCGGACTTACATTTTCACAGTGTTAACTTTTTTTTCTAAAGGTTAGTTTCTCAGTTGCTCATCATGAGTTCTAGTGCAACTACATTTAGTTTATGAAACAGTTGGAAATTGACCTTGTCAGTCAGATAGTAGTCAACTTTGATGAAATTATAAAGGGTACATTTAAATGGCATTTTTTAGCCACTCATTAATATATACCGGTATAGTGAAAAGCAAAAATAATCGCTGATAAAAGATTTAAGGAAAATTATATTTGAGTTATTGAGTCCCTTGAGTGCCTCTTGTTTTATAAAGGTATTTTGATAAGTTGCTGGTCATTTGGGTTGTGGAACAGTTGTAAGGTGTTCTTGCTAGTCTGACAGAAGTTAACTTTGACCTATTTTGTGGTTCAATTCTAAGTGTTTTTGTTCTTAATTTATAGTTTTACTATGGGCAAAATGTCAACAATATTAGTTCCTTGGAAGGGTAGGTCTTTATATCTCGACAAGAGCTAATTGGCCTTCACCTCTTGTCGTGGTTTTATGATCAATGTTAAGTGTTGAACTGAAGGAATAGTTGTCAAAGGTACCATGATTATAATTTAGTAAGCCGGACGCGTGTTTCGTCTACATAAGACTCATCAGTGACGCTCATATCAAAATATTTATAAAGCCAAACAAGTAAAAAGTTGAAGAGCATCATTGAGGATCCAAAATTCCAAAAAGTCCAAATTCCAAAAAGTTGTTCCAAATACGTCTAATACCGCAATCCCACTAGGACACGATCGCACTACGATCTGTAAAAAAAATGCGAATTTAAATGATTGTAGTACGATCGTGTAGATCGCAGTAAGATCCTATCACGGTCGTGGTGAGGTCTTCAAGATCATTATGAGCGTGGCCAACTTTAAACATGTTCAAAACAATCGTGGTGCTGTCGTGGCGAAATCAGGTCGTAGCAGAAGCGTAGTGAGAACGCAGTAAGATCGCAAAGGTCGCTGTACCATCGTAGCGAAAGCGTGATTCCATTCGGACAGACTTCACTACGATCTCACAGCGACGTTATCACGACCTCATTACGACCATCACGTTCTCACCGCGACCCAACCACGCTTCCACTACGACTATTTCACGTTTACACCAAATGCTCAAGACCATAGTACGATTTTAGCACGCCCTTGCCGTCTTCACCACGCTCTTCTTACGACCTGACTACGCTCATACTAAGACCATCATTCTCATTGTCATTTTCACATGAAATGTTTTATATATCTCCAGGTTTTTTTGGTTTGTCTGTATGTAGTTCTTGTCCATTTTCTCTAACGGCTCAACCAAGCTTCTCCTTTATATAGATTAGACCGTTGGTTTTCACGTTTGAATGTTTTTACGCTAGTAATTTTTGGGCCCTTGAAGCTCAAATGTGGATATTTGAGTTAACGATAGCAGAGATGACACATATATGTCAATAGATATAGGAAGATGTGGTATGAGTGCCAATGAAACAACTCTCTATCCAAGTAACAATTTATAAAAGTAGACCATTATAGGCCAAGGTACAGCCTTCAACACGGAGCCTTGGCTCACTCTGAACAGCAAGCTATAAAGGGCCCAAAAAATACTGGTGTAAAACCATTCAAACGGGAAAACAAACAGTCTAACCTATAGGAAAACCGAGAAGCTTGGTTGAGCCGTTAGAAAAAGTGGACAAGAAGTCATACATACAGACAAACTAGACCTGGAGAGATTTAATACATTTTATGTGAAAATGACAATAAGAGTGATGGTCGTAGTATGAGCGTTGTCAAGTCGTAAGAAGAGCGTGATTAGGTAGGTCACATTCGCGTTGAAAAAGGAAGTGAATTGTAATTACGACATAAGGAACATATACGATATCATATGTGAATAGGTTTATATTCCATAACGGCTAACCAGCCCCTTTAATAGCAGACTTGTTTTTGTACTGTTACGAATCACAGTTTACGACTAAACTCAGTAAAGACCCGTTGAAATTGCATTTAATTGATAAATTCAACAACACTTATCGTTATCTTGATGATATTTTTTCGTTAAATAATCAAGAATTTTCTCAATATACTGCTGAAATTTACCCCAAGGAACTTACTTTAAATAAATCAAATTGTAATAACTGTCCTTTCCTGGATTTAGATATTTCGGTTTTAAACGGGAAACTCCACACTAAAATTTACGACAAAAGAGACGATTTTTCGTTCCCTATTGTTAATTTTCCATTTTTAGATGGTGATGTTCCTTTGGCACCATCTTACGGTGTTTATATTTCACAACTTGTTCGCTATGCCCGCGTGTCTGTTGTGACGATTTTGATTTTAACGAACGCAACCTATGTTTTACTGGTAAATTATTATACCAGGGATATCGTTACCATAAATTACTTAAAACCTTTACTAAATTTTTCCATAGATGTAAAGATTTGGTTTTGAAGTTTGGTTGTACCTGTAGAAAACTTATTTCAAACGGGATAACACATCCTCATTTTTACGGAAATGTTGTTAACCGTGCCCGGAAATTTAGAAATGATCCATGTAAACTTGTCGCTCCTTTAAATAGACACCTATTCAACACTGTAATCAGATCATTGAATATTGTTAGCTCACCTGGCCTAAAAGGCCATGTGAGCTTTTCTCATCACTTGGCGTCCGTCGTCGTCGTCGTCGTCGTCGTCGTCGTCTGTCGTCGTTAACAATTTTTCAAACATCTTCTCCTCTGAAACTACTGAATGGATTTGAATGAAACTTAACATGATTGTTCCTTAGTATATCCTGCACAAAATGTGCGCTTCGATTTTTGATCCGTCAAAAAACATGGCCGCCGTTACTTAAAATAGAACATAGGGGTCAAATGCAGTTTTTGGCTTATATCTCAAAAACGAAAGCATTTAGAGCAAATCTGACATGGGTATAAATGTTCATTAGGTCAAGATCTATCAGCCCTGAAATTTTCAGATGAATCAAACAAACCATTGTTGGGTTGCTGCCACTTAATTGGTAATTTTAAGGAAATTTTGCAGTTTTTGGTCATTATCTTGAATATTATTATAGATAAAGATAAACTGTAAACAGCAAAAAAGATCAGCAAAGTAAGATCTACAAATAAGTTAATATGACCAAAATTGTCAATTGACCCCTTAAGGGGTAATTGTCCTTTAATGACAATTTTTCACAATTTGTTCATAATATTTGCTAACTTTAAAAAATCTTCTCCTCTGAAACTACTGAATGGATTTGGTTAAAACTTAGCATGGTTGTTCCTTAGATTATCCTGCACAAAGTGTGTGCTTTGATTTTTGATCCGTCAAAAAACATGGCCGCCGTTACTTAAAATAGAACATAGGGGTCAAATGCAGTTTTTGGCTTATATCTCAAAAACGAAAGCATTAAGAGCAAATCTGACATGGAGTAAAAATGTTCATTAGGTCAATATCTATCAGCCCTGAAATTTTCAGATGAATCAAACATCCAATTGTTGGGTTGCTGCCACTTAATTGGTAATTTTAAGGAAATTTTGCAGTTTTTGGTCATTATCTTGAATATTATTATAGATAAAGGTAAACTGTAAACAGCAAATATGATCAGCAAAGTAAGATCTACAAATAAGTCAATTTGACCAAAATTGTCAATTGACCTCTTTAGGAGTTATTGCCCTTTAAAGACTTTTTTCACAATTTGTTCATCATGTTGACTTACTTTAAAAAATCTTCTCTTATGAAACTGCTGTATCAATTTCAGCCAAACTTTTAGGCTAAATGAGTTTCAGAGTATCAGAGTATCTAGTATAAATTTTATATTCATTTCCTTGTATGTCAAGAAACATAGCTCCTATGGCTAAAATAGAACATAGGAGAAAATGATTTTTTTTTGCTTTTGAAGAAAATAGGACGATTCAAAGAACATTTAAATAAATTGAAAAGCCAAAATAATCATTGATGAGAGATTAAACCAAAAAAAATTCAGGTGAGCGATTCAGGCTCTTGAGAGCCTCTTGTTTTTATTGGTATAAATATTTATTTTGTTATCAGTAAATTAAAAGCTAACTAAATATTACTAGTATGTTTTATACATATACATAATCATGGATCTACAATCTGTCGATACCTGTAACTTGGCATTGCACAAGGTCATGTTTTTCTCTGGCTGTTTTTGACGTCTTTACACTAAATCCATTGGATGTTGGATGTGTACGGATTGATTGTTTAGTATTAGATGCATGATTTTTTTTATTAGTTGTTAGTGGCTTTGAACTAGCTGTCAGATAACTGCGAATACTCTCAGATCTGTTCATTGCGTCTTTTTGTGTCTGGATGTATAAGTACCCGGCCACGTCCACTTGTATTTTTGTCCATCTGATGAGTTAAGCCTTTTTCAACTGATTTTTATAGTTCGTTCTTCTGTTGTACTGTTATACCACTGTCCCAGGTTAGGGGAGGGTTGGGATCCCGCTAACATGTTTAACCCCGCCACATTATTTATGTATGTGCCTGTCCCAAGTCAGGAGCCTGTAATTCAGTGGTTTTCGTTTGTTTATGTGTTACATATTTGTTATTCGTTCATTTTTTTACATAAATAAGGCCGTTAGTTTTCTCGTTTGATTTTTTTTACATTGTCTTATCGGGGCCTATTATAGCTGACTATGCGGTATGGGCTTTGCTCATTGTTGAAGGCCATACGGTGACCTATAGTTGTTAATGTCTGTGTCATTTTGGTCTTTTGTGGATAGTTGTCTCATTGGTAATCATACCACATCTTCTTTTTTTGTATCGTAAAATTTACGAAGGAATGATTTCCGCTTCACCATTTTGAGTTCTTGATTTAATAGTTTGCTTGTAAGCAGCAACCCTCTATCAAGGAAATCATGATTGGAAATACAAGCTCGGGAATGTCGTATCGATTGGGAGATATATACTCCGTATGCAGGTGCTGCTGGAATGTTGCTACATAAAAATGAAAAGTTCACTATTGGGAAGCTGAAATCGTCTCCTTTATTGTAAATTTGTGTTGTCAACCAACCCTTATTGTCAATTTCCAATATAGTCAAGATATGAGGGTCGGTTGCTTACTTCTTATCTTTCTTACAAAGGAGTTCCTGAATAAAGTCAACCTCATAATAATAAAGTCGGTAAGACTAGAAGCACAATTGGTTCTCATTAGAATGCCGACAGTTTTTTGAAAAAAAACACGTCATTTAAACGTAACAAATATGTTTGTCAATCAAGAAATCAAGAATGTAGGACAGAAAGTCACAGGACAAAAAGTCACAGACAAAAAGTCACGGACAAAAAGTCACAGGACAAAAAGTCACAATTCATTTTTTCTGATTATTTTCTTTAAAGAAAAACAGCTTATTTCTACAAAAATATTTTTGTATTTTTCTTGAACTATTGTATATATACCAACTTTGTAAACAAAATTTCTCAAAAATATATCAAAGATAATCAAATAATTGTTTAAAAACAAAATGTCAAAGTGGCTTGGCATTTACATGGCTTCGTGGTGCCAAGAAATATATCTTTTGCATGATTAAAATTAAATAAATCTTGATTTTTCAAGTATAATGACACATTCCCTAAACTTTAATTTGAATATATGTATTAAAAAGTAAATATTTCAAGATATTTCTCTTATATATTCAAACAATTGTCAACAAATTATTTGTGACTCTTTGTCCTACCAAATTTGTGACTTTATGTCCTGTGACTTTCTGTCCGTTTACCGAAATGAAGCATCTTGTCAGTTTCAGAGAATATTTTGTTTGAGTCAAAGTGATTCTTTACAAAGTAGGATTTATCCCTCACTAAGACAAGATACTTGTATCTTCGTTCGCCATCCTTTTTATTGTCGAGCCTTCGACAAAAGTCGAAAAAGCGAGACATAGCGATCCTACATTCCGTCGTCGGTGTCATTGTCGTCGGCGACGTCCACAAATATTCACTATGTGGTTAAAGTGTTTGAAATTTTGATAACTTGCTTAATCTATCCCGGATGTCTACCAAACTTGGACATAAGCTTGTTCATGATTATAAGATAGTATCCAAAAGTAAAATTTAAAAAAAATCCATTTCTTAACGTATTTTACTTATAAATGGACTTAGTTTTTATTCCAGTTTTAACAGCAATAATGTTAGGCAAAGTAAGATTTACAAATAAGTCAACATTACAAAAATTGTCAATTGACCCCAAAAGGATTTAAATAAAGTAAATTTTTTAACAATATTCATAAATTTTTGTTATCTTTTACAAAAATCTTCTACTCTAAAACTACAAAGATAAATTAAACAAAACTTGTCCACAATCACCATTAGGCCATAGGTTATCTAGTATAAATAATATGTCCAATGCCTGCCAACCAACATGAATGACAGGGCTAAAAATAGAACACAGGGGCAAAATGCATTTTTGGCTTATATCTCTGAAACTAAAGCAAAAGTATAATGATTGCATTATTTCATGCATCATTGTGAACAAAAATATCAGGTGAGCAAAAAAAGCTCCTAAGGGCCTCTAGTTTCATATACTTATAATAGTCTTTTAATAAGCTTGTTATTTTAAAACGGAGAAGCAAACATCCTAATGTTTGATATAAATGAGCTGGTTTTAACAATTTTATTGTTCATGTGTAAAAATTATCAATGGAACTACTGTTTTTATCTGCATTAAGTTATAAAGATAAATACATTGGTTGTGGTATTTCAATGTTTTTGTTACTTACAATTTAATAAACGTCACCGATTATAAATCATAGTCCATGTAAATGTCAATATTTGATTTGATTTGATTTTTGGTATTTTAACGCCACTTTTAAGCACCGCGTCAAATTTTGAAAACAATACGACATAGAGGTTATTAGATGCATTAGGTAGCTTCAGTCAATCATTTACATATCTCCTGTTAATCAACAAATGCCTGTACTGAATATAAAACATGCCAACTTACAAAAATTAAAAAAATGCATACAGTCTGCAGTTAAAGTTTTCAAAACATGTATTAGGTTCATAAACTATCCTGTATTTTTACCAAATTTGGACAGAAGCTTCTTACAATCAAAATAGTGTCGAGAGGAATATTTTTATTATTATTTTTTCCTCACTTTTGTTGAGCCTGTAATTAACATCAAAAGAAGGCGAGACACTTGGTTCCAGGGAACCCTTGCCCATTTTGAAACAAAGCAATACCAACTCTTTCAATTTGTCTTTTATTTTGGAATGGGGAATACGAGTGTAAAGTGTTGAAAAGTCAAATGTTTTAATACTTTTGCAAGATGAGAGAGTCTTAGATTGTATGCACACTAAAAGATCTTTAGAAATTTGTATTATCCACATCTTATTCACACCACCTCAAAATTGACTGGATCCCAACATCCGTTATGTTTTGATTAAGATTAACGAATTGATTGATTGATTGTTTGGTTTTTTTTTTATCGAGTCTGATTCGGTCGCAGAAAGTTCGATAACGGAAAGTGACCCGGCTGCATTGGCGGTGGCCACGGCAGCGATAAAAAAAAAAATCTTTAAAGCTTAATTTTTTCAAAAGTAGAAGACCTGGATCTTGCATACTTTGTATATAGACTTACTAGTATGCTATGAAGTTTCCATTTGTCATATGTCCATTGTCATTGACTCTATTTTGATGGTTCAGTGAGTACTTGAAAAAAATCGATTTTTTTAATTTTCTTATTTGTTCTCTTATTGTGAGAAATTGGATAGCTATATTTGGTATGTGCGTACTTTGCAAGGTCCTCATGCCCGTCAGATTTTTTTCTTTTGAACTAGAGTCCATATCCCAGGTATTGTAAGCAATATGTCTACTATATATTTGGGTTATGAAATGGTTATTAGGTGTACATGTCCAACTGGCAGGTGTCATATAATTTTCAGGGTTCAATGGTTAAAGTTAATATTTTGGTCTGTATTTATTATACTGTAAGCAAAAGGGAAACTAAATTTGGCGTATACAAATATTTTACCATGTACATGTTACTACGGCATGTCACAGTTTATTTGACCTTGACTTCATTTTTATGGTTCATTGCTCAATTTTAATATTTTTTATATACTGTTTTCTTATACTGTAAGCAATAGGTCAACTATATTTGGTTAACAGAATGATTGTAAGGTGCATATGTCTGTCTGTCAATTATCATCTGAAAATATTGGAAATCAGTTTAGTTTCGAGGTCAGATTTTAGACGGCGAGATCGTTACGTGACTTACTAGATGTAATTCTCGCTTTCGAACCCAAGATTTGCTTCCATGTTACGACGACCATTCACTGCTATATGAAAGCGTTCCTTATTTGATTTTGTAAAACAAACCAATGTCAATGTCACCAAAGGAGTTTCCTATTTTGGATTGTCTTGTTTTTCATTGTCCTTATTTGATTTTTAATGTAGAACTATATTGTGGAACTAACAAATATCAGTGTCTACCTTTGTAAGTACCGTATTATAGATTTAAAAAATGTGAAATATACGCTGAAGTGAAAGGGAATGGATCCCAACAACACAAAAAGAAAAACCCAAGGCAACACACATAATTTTATGGAATACACTGTAAAATTTCTAAAACATATAAACATTAAATAATTTGTTTCCAAATTCATCTAGATATAACAATACTGGTCTAACTTCAAATATATACAAGTTAATTATTTTAAACAATAAAAATAATACAAATAAATATGGAATTACTGATAAATTCAATTTTTAAAATTGTGCAAGTTTCGTCTTAATTCCAATTTTAATGGATCTGCCTCGAGTAAAAATGTTTTGAATTTTTCGCTCCTTAGCATTCCAATTTTTTGTGATGACCCTTGTAGATATTTTACTATGTCATGAAACACGTTAACGAGAGGTTCTACAGACAAAATCACATAGCTTTCGCTCTTCAGTACTTTTGTCTTTTTAAGAAGAGCAGACACGTAACGTAAATATAACCCAAAGGTTTCTCGCTTTTCATTTATCATGTTTTGAAAATGCTTTAGATCGACTACTTTTGTTTTTTGCATCCTCAGTTTATGTTCTTTTAAATAGAAATTGTCTTTTAAACTTTCAATATTGGACCGTAACTCTTTAAATTCGTGTTGCTTTCTGGTAAGGATATTTTGACGTGATCTATAAATTCTCCATTTAAATTCCTTTTCTTGTATTGCTCTTTCCATTTCATAACTCAATCCAGTAACCAATGCTGCAATGTCACCAATCAAAGGAATGCAATAGACTCCACTTTCTCTTTCTTTTTGTTTTTTACGATACTCTCTTTCTGCCCTTTCGTTTTTTCTTTTAGCCGTTTGAACATTATCATGAGCAATTTGTAAATCGTTTTGACTATCTTCAATTTGATATCTTTTTTGACCGATTTCTATTTTAGCTTGTTTGATCTCAACTTTCAGATTTCTGATTTCGTCCGATAATTCCTTTTCTGTTGACATTGACTTCTCAAATTCATCGTTAACATATGATTTCAGTCTTGATAAATAACCGTCTGCTATTCCAAATTCCGTATACGCTTTAAGTATATAATCATATGTATTTTGCATTTCATCTTTTGAAATTAGCTTGTCAGGTTCGATATAGACATTGGAAATTATTTGGTATGCAAGCATAAGATTATGGATTCCGTTATTGAAGTGAGGTGTCACATGAACATTAATACTGGATTCGTAGTTTACCAGAGACGTCTCCATTGCTCAGTTTAGCAGTGAAATAACTACACAGATTCCACCGTTGTCCTTTATCTGAAACCAAAAACATATAACATATTTGAATATCATATTTCAAAGGACGATATTAGTTATCAAGCTTTTGATTAGGTGATCGCCCAAAGTAGTCTGTTTCCCCGCCGTTATTGAAATTCTTGACAATGTTAATATTTGTATATTCCGAAGGCATACTGAATGTTTTACGGAGGGGACCAACTTACGCCCAAAGTGACTTATTACAAGGCTCAAATCATCCCGGTGGTCCGTGTATACTTTTTCTTGCACCTTATTATGAAACTTAGGGCATTGTTTATTGGTTGAGGCTTTTGTCAGTGAATAGCTGTAGTAAAAAAAACTTGTGCTAACTTGTTATGCAAAGCTGACCATGACGCTATTGATTTTTATATATCATTATTATAAATTGTAATAAAGAAATAAAACACTAATGATATAAAGGTTGCCTTATGTTATAACTTAATGTTTTGTTTTGTTTTATTTTACGGAGAACTTGCTGCTGACGGCATACCGTAAATAACTTCTTCACATATATATCGATTCGGGACGATTTGGAGCTTGACTACATACAGTACAATATAGTAGCTGACTATTGTTGAAGACAAGGTATTACCCACTAGATGATTGTTTTTTCGTTATTTGTATCAATGTGTTTAGCTAGCCGTTTACCAACCAAAGTAAGGTATCAGTCTTGTACACTGCGTTGTTTCAACACTTAGACATTGCCACACTAGAACATTATATCAGATCTTTTAAACAAAGTTCATTTTTTTTTTAAATAATTTTCCTTCGTTGCTTACAAAAAGAAGAAACCAATTGAAATGAAATGGAAAATAGAGGCATGTATAATACCAAGGACGTATAACTAACATACGTCCTTGATAATACAAAAAGAAATCGGTATCTGTATCATTTTAATTGTTAACAAAAATCTGATAAAATTATAATTATTAAAGAAAAACATGGAAAATTATTTCAATAAAGATTCAATACATGTTTGTTGGCCTATTTTCTGTCATAGCCATAGTTTAAGTAAAAGATATTTAAATTAAAAATTTAATTTGTCTAAACATAACACGACTATAATGTGTTCTGAAAATGAAAGAGAGTGTGACGGCGACAAATCGTGAAGAAATTTATATATCTTTTTGTTTTATTTTCATCTTTTGTGTTAACTATGGAATGTATTTTCAATTGACAACTGAAAAAGCACCAAAACTTCATATTTCATGTAAAATATGTTAATAGCGTTATTGTTGTTATTTGGCCGTGGCTATAATTTCCATTAAAGAAATATGGATGGAAAACTGCATTTTTATTGGTATTAATGTTGATTTTTTTTTATCAGCAAATCAAAAGCAAACTACATATAATTGGTATATACATATAAAGATTCATGGTCTACAATCTGTCGATACCTGTATCTTTGCATTGCACAAGGTCATGCTTTCTTTTACTGTTTCTGTCATCTTTATACTTTACCAATTGGATGTTGGATTTGTTCTGATTCATATTTTACTCTTAGATGCATAGTTCTTTTTATTCATTTTGAGTGGCTTTGAAATAGCTGTCAGTAACTGCGAGTACTCTCATATCAGTACTTAATGTCTTTTTGTTGTCAGGATATACAAGTACCCGGCCACGTCCGCTCTGTGATTTTGTTAGATGTATTTCTTTTTGTATCAATCTGTTTAGTAAAACCTTTTTCTTCTGATTTTTATAGGTCGTTTTTACGTTGTACTTCTACACCACTGTTCCATGGTAGGGGAGGGTCGGGATCCCGCTAACATGTTTACCCCGTTACATTCTAAATGTTTGTGCCTGTCCCAATCCAGGAGCCTGCAACTCATTGGTTGTCATTTGTTGATGTGATACATATTTTTTTTCGTTCTTTTTTTGTATGTGCATTAGGCCATTAGTTTTCTCGTTTGAATTGTTTTACATTTGACTATGCGGTATTGGCTTTGCACATTGTTGAAGTCCGTACGGTGACCTATAGTTGGTAATTTGTGTGTCATTTGGCCTCTTGTGGAGAGTAGTCTCATTGGCAATTATACCACATCTTCTTTTCAATGTATAACATCGACAATTAACTTCGTTGTATTGAAATATACACACATAATAACTTACCATATTACATATTATGCATTTCACAAAACTATCAGCAAATTTGTAAAAGGTATTAAAAACTTCAATTTTCTGGTCAAATAGTATAGTGAATATTATTGTTTGCATTATAAAAATGTTTTGGGATGGTTTAGATGATTAACAGACTCTTGATGGTAATGCTAATTAGATTGCCTATTATGTTTATACTTTTTTTATATTGCACCCCATACCATCTTATCAGAGAGAAGTTATCTTGTATCATAAATAAAGGCAACAGTAGTAAACCGCTGTTCGAAATTCATAAATTGATTGAGAAAAAACAAATTTGGATTACAAACTAAAACTCGCACCAAATATAAGAACGACACAACAGAAACACTAAAATGACACGCACATAGAAACGAACTACAAGATAACAACTGCCATTTCCCTGGCTTGGTACAGGACATTTTATGAACAAATGGTGGGTTGAACCAGGGTTTTTGGATAGCAAAACCTCGCACCTTTAAGTCAATGTTAAAATAACACTAAAATGACACAATCACATGACAGGAATACAGGCTAGAACATTCAGGACAGAGAATACGCAAATAATATAGTACATTTCGACAACGAACCAACAGAAACACTGAAGTGAACAAAAAACAAACGACCATGCAATACACACACAGAAACCCACCATAAGATAACAATTGCCATTTTCCTGACTCGATACAGGACATTTTTTCTTCTTCGAAAAATTCTTGGTTCAACCTGGTCTTTCGGCTAGCCAAACCACGCGCTTTAATGGCAATGTTAAATATAACACTAAAATAACAACATTACATTACATTACAGGACTACAGTACAAATTCAGAGCCTTAGTGAGCGCGCTCACATACCCCACGGCCCCACATGGTCAGTGGACAAAGTAAATAACTGTAAGAAAAAAAGTGAATCATAATTTCCTGTCGATATGCACATCTACAAAGTATGTCCTTATAATCTAATAGGTGTCATGAAATTCTATTGTGAGGTTTGAGAGGAGTTGCGACGACAAACTATTGTAGTAGTATATTGAGGCAAATAAGTGCAAAGGGGCTTAACTTACTAGAAAAAAAAACCTGCATCATAATTTCCTGTCGATATGCACATCTACGTAGTATGTCCTTATTATCTACAAAGTAACATGAAATTCTGTTGTGTGGTTTCAGAGGAGTTGCGACGACAAACTGTTGCATTATATTGATGCAAATAAATTGAAAGGGCCGTAACTCCTAGAAAATAATTGAATCATAATTTCCTGTCAATTCAATGCTTTATTACTTTAAGCACATTATGCTTATCAGTGCAATAAATACAGATATTTTTTTTTTATTACACAACATGACATAATACATCAGAGAAGAAAATAAATATTAAGTATTGACCAATAACATATTATCGATATGCACATCTACATATTATATCCTTATTATCTACAACGTTTCATGAAATTCTGTTGTGTGGTTTCAGAGGAGTTGCGATTTCAAGAACAAGACTGACGGACGGACGGACATACGGACAGGTCAAAAATATTATTCCCTCTTCAATTTCGTTGCGTGGGTTATAATGAATGCAAGAACATTCAGGACAGAAAAATATACAAATAAATATTACAATAAGACATTTCGACATGCTAATAGTTATCAAAGGTATCAGGCTTATAATTTAATACACCATACGTGCGTTTAATCTACACAAAACTCACCAGTGACGCTCGGATCAAAACAATAAAGAAAGCCAAACAATTATAAAGTTGAAGTGCATTGAAAATTCTAAAAGGTTGTGCCAAATACGGCAAAAAAAATGTGTTTAGTTCCGATGCAAAGACCCTATAAGTGAATCAATATTAAAGCCAAAATATGCAATCTTTAATGACCTAACAACAGTATCGTAACTATATCCCTTCTTAATAAGTCTGTCTAAAGGTTTTGTAAGCTTTTGAGGTGAATACACATTTTTGTGCTTTGTACAGAATATTACCATAAAAGATTGGATGTGAAATACCTGAACGTATAAGATGTCTGCATGTTGAGTTATATTAACGAATTATTTCCTTATACCGGCGATAAAGTTTAGTAAATGTTTTGACCAGTTTGCGACATCGAAAACCCTGGTGTAATAATTTTTCAGTAATACATAAATTTCTCTCGCTAAAATCTAATACGTTGTTACATACACGAGCGATCGTACAAGTTGAGATATATAAACACCATAAGATAGTGACAAGGGAACGTCACCATCTAAAAATGAATAATTAACGATAGGAAATGAAAAATCATCTCTTTTATCGTAAGTCTTTGTTTTAAGCTTCCCGTTAATGATATAGATATCAAGATCGAGGAAAGGGCAGTGGTCATTGTTAGTATTAGCTTTATTTAAAGTAAGTTCAACAGGATAAATTTCTTTAGTATACATACAGAAGTCGTCATTATTGAGAGCCAATATATCATCCAAATATCTAAAAGTATTGTTTAATTTTTGTATCAAATGTTGTTTCGATGGGTCTTTGTTAATTTTAGTCATAAATTATAACTCATAACAATACAAAAACAGGTCCGCAATAAGTGGTGCACAGTTAGTCCCCATTGGAATTCCAATAACTTGACGATATACGGAATCTCCAAAGCGAACAAAAATGTTATCAAGTAAAAATTCAAGCGCATATATAGTATCAAAGCATGTCCAATTGACATAGTTCTTTTGTTTATTGCTACTAGAAAATGACCTAAAAGAGTTTGAACATATATACTCGCATTCTGACTTTTTAAATGCCCAGTTAATAAGGGATGTGATTTTTTTCTTAATTAGAATATGAGGCAAAGTGGTATAAAGGGTAGAAAAATCAAAACTTTGAACAGATTCAAAATCACCAATATATGCATGCAATTTATCAAGTACTTCCATCGAGTTTTTGACACTCAAAAAGTAATTAATTCCACTATTTTCCAAGGCTTTATTTGAACAATTTATTATCAGGTTTTTTATTGTACCAAGTGTACTAGTAAGTAAAACAGACAATTTAGTAGTGAAACAATGGCTTGAAGATGAAATAAATCTATATTTGTAAGGTTTTTTGTGTAGCTTCGGAAGCCAGTACATAGTTGGGACTTTCATCGGAATTGGTTCTGCTTGTAAAAAAGTAGCTAAAAGTTTGTGTTTGTTACAGATGTCGTTTTCTGAAAATGAAGTCAGTTGGAATGTTGGTGAATTCGTGATTTCCTTTTGCAGAACCTCTATATAAAATTTACGTCAAACAATAATGATATTATTAGCAGCTTTATCAACCGGGACAAAAACAAATTCCTTGGCTAGTTCTTTTAGTTTATGTTTGATACGCCAAATAGGGTTTTTATGGTTGTTGTTAAGAGTAAAAGGTTCTTTAAAATGTTGTATTTGAATATCAACTATCTTCATTACTGAATTAAAAAAAAAGTCCAAAGATTTTTTGTCAGCTTTTCCCCGTTTTACCCATTTCAAACAGTAGGTATGGAGTGAGTCGTGGATGATATTACGACACTCATTCCAATTAATAATTGACGGAGACGATATGTAGGTCCTTTACTGAGGAATGATTTTAACTCTCGGTCTTGAACGATGTTAAGATCTCCTGTTATAACATGGGAAATGGGTCCATAAATATATTCGGAATTACTGTAATTACACGACATAGGTGTATTTTCAATGATATTTATATCTTCACACAATTGGCTATAATTAAACACATATTTCCGGGTAGATTTCTTGTAAATATAACAAATAAGAGGGAGTTCATTATTATCAAAATATCCAGGAATTTGGTCTTTAACCATCTTCGCTAGCCACTATCGCTCTCTCCACCCTTGGCGGATTGAGATAAAATTTCGGAGACACAGGGTAAGGGTTTTTATTGGTTGCAGTCGAAACTCGCTGCATCCAATCAAAAAGCGCCTTTAATATGATCACGTGAAAATTTAGAAAGTGTTTGTAAACAATTGCCACGTGTTTATTGTGCAACAAGTCTTTACACCCCTATACATACGACTATATTTAGTGACAACTTGAATGTTTTTAATCAACTAATAGAAGTTCCTGTGTATGTTTCATGCACAAATGCATGAATTTTGACGTAAATTTTCGTTTCCGGCTTTACCAAGTGTGTAGAATCTAGACACTACCGTGTTTTTACCTCAAAATTGAAGAGTTCAAGTGCTACCATTGGTCAAGAATAATGTATTCGGAATGGGCGTGACTTTAATATCCCGACAGATGGCGCAACATTGTTTTCACAAATGTTGGCTCAATCCGCCAAGGGTGGAGAGAGCGATAGTGGATCGTAACCCTTGGCTAGCGAAGATGGTCTTTAACAGAATGGTTGTTAAAAATACCGGCAATATTTACAAAATCAAAACCTTTATTGACATACTTTATTATATTAAAATGTTTTTTATGATCTTCCGGGCGGTCAATTTTCGGAAACAATTTAGAATAACAATATGCCATTATAACTTGAACAATTTCATACTTAGAACTGTAATATGAAATTGTGTTGCAATCCTCTAAAATTTTATTTAATTTATTTATAGGTAAAGAACAAAGCTTGGTTAACAGATAATGTCTGCCGTTGTTTTTTGAAATAGAAATTAGATCCGAAATATTTGTATGGTTGGTCCATAATTTTCTTTGATTGCGATTTTTTCTGCGTCCATGAGAACGATTTTTACGAACAGTTTTAGAAACCATATCCAAAATATCTTGTATATTGCCAATTCCCATGATATTATCATTAAAACCGAGAGGGTAGACTGTCTGTAATTTTTTAATCCAATTTAATTCAATTATTTTCCGTGATCGTACAAACTTTGAATGAAATTCACCAGGCTGCTTATTTACTACTTCTAAAGGTTAAACTGTTAAATATTTAATAGGATGATTGTGCTTCTTAAGATGTTGATAAATGAAACTTTTGAATTTATTGGGTCTTTTAAAACGATGCAGGTGTTCTTGCGTGCGTTTAGATAAATATCGCCCAGTTTCACCTACGTACTGAATACCGCATCCCGGTTTGTTTTATGTAGGTAAATAAATAATACTGTTTGTTTTTCAAGTAATATCAGTTTCAAAATTTAAAGAAAATGTGCGACCATTAAACGTTGACCTTACCGTACTGTTAGTGGAAAGACGGGGACATATAAGTCATTTTTTGGCATGACACTTATCGATAGAAGGGTAACCACGATTTTTATTGTTAAAAATGTTAGCGATGGTAGTATTTTTAGATAAGCGATTTTGAAGATTGAGACGTGTAGATACCCTTTAAACGAGTTTAGTATTTAATATTTTTCCATTTCTAAGCTTCATATTTGTTTTTGGTATGTAGATTTTATTACAAGGAGCAAAGACTGGCGTCCAGAATATCAACCAGCACACAGTAAATTGAATTGTGTAAAAATGAAAAAAACTGTTCGGCTAAAGACGTCAAACGCTTTTTGTCATAAATTACCCGACAAATTTCACAAAAGATAGGGTATATCAAGGTAGCGACTGACGTCTGACTAAATAGATGAATGGGGCTGAATATTAAAATACTACTTTTTGATAAATAATCCTAAAGTAATGAACAAAGAGAAGTTAGTTTGATATAGTTCAAAATCAGTTTGTAAGTATGTTATTTGATGTATCATACTAGTATAACAATTAAAATTTAATAGAATTGTGTTAGTAATTAGATAATAAATTGTATTAATTAGCTATGTCGGTATTTCTTCTAAATCAAACTATAAAACAAATAAATGGTATACGTTAAGTTGCCCAAAACTAAAAGGTTGTAAATGAACTTGGTGACTAATATCTTTACTTTTGCATATGAATAGAATATAAAAAATTGAAATTACAACTACAAACGATAACACATTTAACAGTATCCGATCAGAATTACAAAAACAACATCATAACTATATAAATTAATGCTGGATAGCAAAGTATAAAATGTTCCGTTAGAAAAATCTGTAAGAAACTTTATTTGCAGCGATTTATATAATGAAGAAGTACAATATTCGAGATACACTAGGGGACATGTTCTTGGATGAGCCAATTCAACTGTTAATTTTCTCCTTTGTATCTATCTATGTTTCAGTCATATAGTAGTCATTATTAGCCTTACTGTTTTTCTAATGGATTTTGTATATTTCAGTGTCACATTGGAAAGTCTAGAAACAAATTTTTTTTCAGAATAACAATACTCCGTTTCTTTCATTTTACGGTCGTGTTTTGTCAGTTCGTTTTCGATTGGGTCTACTTTTCTATTATAAAAATATCAATTATACCAAACTCCAAGACAAATTCAAGGGGAAGCATACAACATTGCCAAAATAAACGCTATGAATCATCGGAACAATTGAAAACAACTGCCATATAACCGACATCGTACATGCGTTTTCCGAGAAAAAGGGTGAGTTAAACACGAAAAATATTTAAAATTTAATACGAAATTCCTGTTTATTTCAATTTCAACCCTTAAGAAAGTATCAACATGATAAGGTTTTAATAATTCAGCAACGGTGATGTAAATTGTTATGTTTTGGATTCTATACAAAGTCAAGTCAAAACTATGAGTAAATTCGAGCTAAAACACATAAAGCGAAAGGAAAAAATTCTGTTACTTTCCAGACTTTATACAGGAGATAACGATGATTAATCCTGGTTTGTTTTATAGCTAACAAAACATCTCAAAATGTCCCAAAATAGGGTATCACATATAACAAAGAAAAAAACAAAATGGAATGTAGACAAAGCACATAAGCAAAAATAGAGGCCTAGAATTTAAAAATAATACTACCACAATAGCACAAAAGTGGGATGTATTATTACGTTGCAATGCCAAAAAGATGTTACCAACAATGAACACACCAGTAAAGTTTACAAATATACAATGACAAAAAGAATATTATAACATGTAATAAACATTATAAACAATTCAGCGTCAACAAAACACTTCAAACGAACTCAGTTTTTGTCACAGCTTAGTTCAACTAGTTTTCTCTCTAGCTTTGAAAGACATGCCTGTCTGTTCTTCATAACGATTTTGCTTATTTCGCTTAAGGCAGTTTGGCAATTGTCATTCAGCTGTTCTCTCTTCTCACTGAAGTTTGTTTGTTCAGTTTTGGGATCTAAAGCTGCAAGCCCGCATAATGCATTCATCTGATCAAGTAAATGATTTTCCGATAATTCCACGTAAGTTGATGCTATTTTATGAACTGCATACGATATTGTACTTACTTTTAATACACTTTCATGAACAAGTTCACGCGTTAAACATGTTAAAGCAGGCAAAACATCATTCTTCAATTTCAGTTTTGCACCTATATTTGAATGTTCGATCAAGGTATTAAGATTTACACGAAATTTCATTTTCATCATTTTTGATATCGATTTAAAAAATCTCACCATTTTACCCCATTCTTCACGAACATTTTGTATGGCTTCAATACCTTTCATTAAAGTTTTTCTGATTTCTTCAAAGTCGACCTTTTCTACTTTAAATTTAGCTAAGTCTTTTAGGGTATCTTCCATTCGAGCATTATTTCTTCTAAGACTTTGAAACATTTCTTCCTGTTTTTTTCTTGAACCTTGCAACATATCTTGTGTAGAATCGACTTTAATGTGAGCTTTTATTAATTCGTTATGCACTAAACTAGAACTAAACATTGATGTGTGCGAACTCATACGAGGACTTCTGCTAAATAAAAAAGAATCTGCTTCAGTAACAAATCGTTCTGAAATAAGTAATGTATCTTCTACTTCCATTATCAATGCTTTTATTCTGTCATCATTTAGTTGAAAATCTTTGTGTATCGCTATCAGTTGCTCACACAGTCGTATCGAATCTTCACAAATTTGTATGGCTCTCCTATGAACTTCGGTTGGCATTTCATCTCTCTTCATGTTTCTTAGACTTAATTTAAGACTCTCCTTTGCAGAGTGCACCGACTCAATTTCGTTCCAGTTCAGTGTTTTATCCCCTATACCAAGGCGAGATGTCGCGACATCTACTAATGTATGCACATGTCTATTTATTTCCGTAGCAAATCTGTAGGCTCGTTTGTTTGCTGGATCTTCTGGTGTTTCTGCTTCTTCTCTTGTCCAAGGGCCACGAATAATTGTTTTGGCTACACCCATAAATCCATCAACAAGAGATAACCCAAGCACTTTCATACTAGATGGCATTTCACCCAATGCTTCTTCGAAATCATTTTGCATGTCTTTAATTTCTCTCTTCATATCCTCTATCTCTTTTTTCATTTTTTCCCTTTCTGACATTGAGCTTTCCTGCTCTATTTCACTTGATTTGATCGCCGTTTCGGTATCCCTATACTTTTCTTCATATACTCCTTTAGCAATTGTGCTTGATTCATTCAGTTCGTTGGTTGTCTTCATGAATAAATCAAAGCTGCTTTCGGTATTTTCCGAAAGTTCGACACATTCATCTGCAACTTGTTCTATTTTCTTCAATGTCATAGGGACAAGCAATTCAACTTCGTCATTCGTTCCAACATCCATTATTTTAAGTAATGTCTGAACGTGACTGTCAAGGTTAGAAGTGTGTAACCTTATGCTATCCATATTGATATGGGCGTCATTAAAAGCATCTGATCCTAGATTACTTAATTGAACCAACGATGCTCTAAAGGAATTAGGATATTTCAAATACTTAAAACCGTCTTTAGGAGCATTTTCAAGTAATGTGAAATCACTTTCTGTAGCGACATAAGGTTACCAATTAATGCAATAGATGTAGGTGCTGATGTCAGTAGGATGTCCAAGTTTGAGTAAGGTGTAATCTCATTTTCTGCTATTTCCTTGGCTTGTTTTCTTATATCTTTTTTATCGCATGTATCTGCTTTCGATGGAAAACTCCCGTAAATCCTATAACCATTATAACATGTTTAAATAATTAATTATATTAAACAGCCATAAACAATTTCACCTATTCAAAATACAATGCAATACAAAACGCAACTTTTTCCTCAACGATAGCCATATCAATAAAATAAATTCTTCATTCATTAAAAATATTTAAAAAAAAGTTAATATGATGGAACTTCAATGCTGACATAGACAGGGTGTGCTATGTGATTGCAATACCTCACATAACTTTTAATGGCCAATCACCCTTAAAATGAATGCGTTTGGAAAAAAAGAGAATTAAATGTACATCAATTGGATATCCTGATCTCATTTGTTTTCATTATAAATGAATATCTATAATATAAAATAATTCGTTAATCAGTTCACAGGAACACACGAGAACGACATGAACATCTTCTTTATCAAATAAGACTACCATTTTGTTATCGAAAACACCATATAAACCATTTGAACAAAATGTGTTGTACAGTTCGCAATTTGTTGACATACGTAACCAAATGTATAACCTGGAATGCTTGATAGTTAAAGCCGGGGAATACATATCATTGGCATTATGTTTGATCCAGGATAAGACTTTCAACTAAGTTTTTGATTGTAACAACTCTTCGTAAACTATCTAGACTTTTATCTATATATTCATTGCCAATCTTTATCCGGCACACATAGGAACTTGAAGTGCTTTTTGCAGACTGGCTATACCCCAATAAATAAAAGTTTACACAATAATACTGTATCTAGACATTAAAGATACCAAGCTTATACGTTTGTACAGCAGAAGCCCGTTTAGTCATCGTAAGACTCATCAGTTAAAAATGATAAAAATACTTCTATTTCTATATTGTTTATATCTATATTAAATTTTATTTTGTTTTGTTAAAGATTGTATAATGTTTTCTGAACATGTTTTTTTCTTAATTTATATTCATTGATTGTTAATGCCCTACATGGTACATGATTTGGTTGTTTTGTTTAATCACTTAGAATGTGAAAAGGATAGAAATGAAGATCGTATATTAATTCACGATACAAAATTCCATTTACGTTCATGAAGAAAAGAACGGTTATCAGTTTCGTTTTTTTTTTGCTTTTAAACAAGGGAATGTACTATATCATTTCGGTCTTTATCAATTTATTCAGCTTGATATGTCACTGTTATAAATCATAGTCGACATTGCTAATATCAACGATATCTACATCGGGTTTTCCATTGGTTTTGTCATAGAATAAAATAGCTATTTCGCTATTATACGTTTGTATATTTTCATCGATATTGGTTCGATATCAAGTCGACATCATCGACATCGACATCATGATTGGTTTGGACATGACTGAACCTTACGCATGAAAACCTGGATCGTGGCTATGTGTATTCAATTCCATTATTTAATAACACAGATTGCTCGCTCTGCTATCGAATGTCGAGGGTTCTGTCCGGCTACGACTGTGATAAAGCTTAGGTTGCTAATATTGGCGTTGAACACAAACAAACAATCAAATGTAATTGTCTGGTTTTTATTATTCGTATGCGTTAAAATCTAACCACATGCGTATCAGTGCGTATCGGCATTGATATTTATGATAAGGTTTTAGCATTTCTGGTGAAGGTGATCATAGAAAACCGCCTCAGACACACGATATTTATAAAGTGATAATTAGTATACGATTTATACATCTCTTAAACTGAAATACTTAAATAGGATTGGTCCCTTACAGTTATTTCCTTTGGTTTACAAGTAAATAAAAACATGTTGCCGAAACTTCATTTTGCAATAACCCATGAAAACATTATGTCGATGTAATTTTGATCTATTCATGTGCGATCTGCAAGCATTGGATCAATTGAAATTTAGAAAAGTACAGAGCAGTTATTCATATGGTTATGCATTATAAAAAAAATATCATAAAGCTTGAAAAAATATATGACACATACTTTTCCTAGAAATATCATAAATGATTTCACAGCAGTAGCGTGACAGAACATGACGTGATACTAATGTAAACTCTAAAGCTGAGGGTGATTCAGTTACATGTACTCTTTAACTAGAACTGATAACATCTCATTTAAATGAAATATGAGATACAGTAGTTGTTTCATTTCGATTCTTAAGCATAAATTGGGCAATTATTGATTTCAACAAGTCAATACTTGGGCTTATGGAGAACTAACATATATTGGGAGGGTTGTCGTTATTAAGACTTTAGCACTTCCCATTTTGGTTCAAGTTCTGACTGTCCTTCCTAACCCCCCAGAAGGGGTTTTGAAGGAGATTCAGAATATATTTTTTAACTTCTTATTGAAAGGAAAACCTGATAAAGTGAAAAGGGCAGTGATAATGTCCGAACACTGTGATGGTGGTTTTAAGATGCCTAATATTTATTATTTTTGCTATAGTGTAAAAATGTCTTGGCTGTATAAATTATTAGATCCCCAAAATTACTCTCCTTGGAAAGTCTTGCTACTAAGTTATATACAAAAATTTGGGGGGGGGGACAAGATTTTACACTTAAGTCAAGAAGGTTTACTTTATTTAGCAGAAAAAGTAAATCCATTTTGGCATGATATCCTGGTAAATTTTTCCAAGTTAAAAAATAAGCTTCAAGCTGAAAACAATACTGAAATTTTGACCCAGTCCATATGGCTGAATCCGAACATCAAAATGGATGGCAAGATGATTTTGAGGTTCAAATATGTTACAAGTAGTATATTCTTCATTAATGATCTGATGTCAGATAATAATACATTATTCTCATATGATGAATTTAAAAATAAGTATGATATCAGTACTAATTTTGTAGAATTTTATAGTATTTTAAGTGCGATTTCAAATAGATGGAAAAGTATAATAGAAGGTAGTTCAAAACTGGAAATTATTGAAAATAAATTAATAGATAAAGTTAAAAAGGAACCAAAATCTTGTAAATTTTTCTATACATTATTTTTGGAGGATAATAAAGTATTATCTTTATCTTCCCGTGAAAAATGGGAAAGAGATTTAAATATGCAGATTGAGGATTGGAATGCTATTTATTCCATGCCCTTCATTATAACCAGAAACTCTTTTTTGCAAAACTTTCAATTTAAGATTGTTCATAGGATTCTACCATGTAATTCATTTTTATTGAAATGTAAATTAAAAGAAACTGAACTTTGTACTTTTTGTTCAGAATTTAAAGAAAATATTTTTCACATTTTTTGGGAATGTAATGTATCGCAAAACTTCTGGCTATCCGTTATAGATTTGATTAAAAATTATGGCATTCTCCTGCCTTTCAGTGCAAAAGAAGTTATGTTAGGTGTGTCTGAGGATTTTGTTAACAGTAAAACAGTTAACGATATTTTGTTGTAATTCAAATACTATATATACAAATGTAGATGTAAAACATATCCCCCACAAAATATGGTGGGGTAGAATATTTAAAATATTGGATTAATATAGAAAAATACTCTGTTTGTTTCTTAACCCCTGTACAAAAAGTAAAAATGGATCAGAAATGGCATATGTTAGAAGCAGCTTTTATTTAATTTATTGATTAATTAACAAAATCTTTTTGTAATATTTATATATATATATATATATATATATATCTTATTATATCCATATGACTTAATTGATTTATCAAGTATTACTTTATTTTTAAAATGTGTATCGAATACTGTAGTATGTAATTTCACATGTTTCATCATCAAAAATTAAATAATTACAAAAAAAAGAGTCAATATGGGGGGATTACTCCTTAGTAACAACATGTCAACTGTGAATTTGATTGTAAATAGAAGCTTATGACCAATATTGTTAAAATTGTAAGCGTTAAGAAAAATGATTACATACATTTCTTCTAGAGTGCATTGATGTGCTTATTATATTACGTGTGTGAGTTTATTCAATTTTCAATTATAGTCCTTTTAACGCGTTTGAATATTTCAAATTTCTTTACTGTAGAAGTCAAATGTAACAATTATAATTTTAAATTTTGCGTTATCTAAAAATTAAAAAGAATATCTGCAAAATAAGAAATTTATACCTTACCTGTATATTGGAGTAATGATGAAAACTGCAATAATGTGAAAGAAAACTTTCACATACATTTTTCTGAAACAAAGTGTACAAAAAATTTATTCAAAGAACATGAATTGAAAAAAAATAAAAGAATAAGGATTTTTCTTGTTGTCTTCGAGAAGCTTTTGTTTTAATTCTGCAAAATCAAGTCGGCCAATAGTGGTTCACTATTAGTAACCATTGGAATACCGAAAGTCACCTGAAATTTAATCCACCACTCTCTACATAAAAACAAAGCTGTACCAGGTCAGGAATGTGACAGTTGTTTTCCATTCATTTGATATTTTTGAGCTTTGTGTTGACATTCTATAACGGAATTCCCTTTGAGTTTGGTATTTTTGTAAGTTAACTTTTTTGTCCACTAACACAACATACATGTTGTCAATCAAAATATCCAGCAGTTCGAGGATATCATAGAATCATATTCAAAACAGTGGGGCTGTGGCCATTGATTGACGACATAAAGTATCCCATTGACTGGGACAGATTAGGTGAACGTTTGTCTGTAGCGACCACTGTTCACTTCTTACTTATTATATAATTTAACTGTGGGGCCACTAAAGGTTCTCAACGCCTTTAATAATAAAATAATTCGAAAAATTAATAAGGAATAACCTTTCTGTTTTGATTTCTATTATTGATATAAATCAAAACATCGTGTTATTCCTGATTAGTTTTTCAAATTACTTTATTTAGGTGTTGAGAACCTTGGGTGACCCACAGTTTAAGTGTCTTTAACAAGTATATAGTGAGCAGTGATCGTTACCGACAAACGTCCACATAATCTGCTCCAGTCAATGGGATAATTTAGGTCGTGTCAATCAATGGTCACAGCCACACTGTTTTGAATATGATTATATTAGGTGTGTTTACTATGGGAATCAGTGCAGTTTAAAAAAAATATAATATTTTGCTTTGTTTATCACCTTCATTGATCGTCAATGTTTTTTTAAATAAAATTTTGCAAACAGAATAGTTTTTCAATTGAAATTAAATGCTTTTACTTTTACTTTCGTTTCTTAGAATTTCAAAAATCCGAGGCTTTCACTATCACAGTTATTCATGTTATTAGATAAAACATGGATTTGTATGTAGAGTCTATATAGGTTCTTTGATAAACTACAAAACTTTTTGTATGCATTTTAAAATTAAATCGACTCACCTATATTATGAAAGTAGAATGAATAATTCAAATGCAATCTTGAAATATTAAGGTATAAGTGCACATGTTAATATTCAATACACAATCGTTACCGTTAACTACATAATAGTGCAATATCAAAGTGATTTCTATTTATAGATGACATATTTGATTTTCGGAAAACGGTCTTAATCATGCTAACATGACGAATTAAGTCAAATAGATTGAAGGAAATAAAAATGATAAAATACACAATTCAATATATCTTTGTTTAACCCTTTTTATTGTTTTGTATTGAATCTGATATGATTTACATATATGCTATCATTTTATGTTCATATTTTTGATTGTCATGATTAATGTTGGTTTCCAGAATTTGCATTTCAAATCAGTAGAATCTTTGACTTTGACTTATTTTATTGAAATTTACCTACTAGTTTGTTTACTTTCTGGAAGGATAATTATTTGTTGACAGTCGAACATAGTAAAGGTGATCTAATCTCTGACTACATTTTAAAATTGTGAAAGAACTAAACACATGTTATCATTATTGTGATCATTGGATTATTAAAGAAATAATTGTTGTGCATTGACATCTCATTTGAGAGAACACACATTAAAAATTAGAAAGGGCTAACAAATATGTAAAAACGATAATATATAATATAAAATAGTTAAGTAAAATGCCTGCCATGAAATGTGCTTGCCTTAGTTATGGATTTAATTCCTGCGCGAAAGGGAAATGCATGAAATTCCATGATAGACAACAATCGAATTAAAATGTAGATCTATCACAACCAGGCGCGTAGCTCCCTATACGCTAACACGCTAATGCCCTATCTTCCTCTGTCAAGGAAAAGATATTACCATGATGCGCAAATGGTTACATATATCCAAGTTTATATAGTCATAATGCATGTTCATCTTTAATATTACAAGTGAGAAGTAAAAAATAAGTGTCAAAATAGTTGCTTGTCAGGGTGCGAAATAAAGTTACATACTACGTTCTAATCCTTTTTGCGGGGTCTTCATATAAGCAAGGAACTCATCAAAAGAAATGACAAATATATATGTGTCATATGACTTTTTTTATACAATGATAGAAAAAACACGGATTTCAATAAACAAAGACCGTAACAGGACACACATCTCGGAAAAAGAAAGACATTAAAGGCTGAACACAGGGCCACATTTATTTAGCGTCCTTCCAGAATGGGACACAGTTTTGAACAGGTACATACATTTGACTCTTTCATGAATACTCATTTAGATACATATTCGCTTTAAAATTGGTAATTTTCATGAGTTATATATACCATAGTCAAATAAACATTTAAAAAAAAAGTTAACAAAAACGGAAACTCTTCCTTGTATATATGAAATGAGGACAATCAAAGAGATATTTTACCTCAATAGATTTTCTTA
This sequence comes from Mytilus galloprovincialis, assembly GCF_965363235.1. Classification (NCBI taxonomy): domain Eukaryota; kingdom Metazoa; phylum Mollusca; class Bivalvia; order Mytilida; family Mytilidae; genus Mytilus; species Mytilus galloprovincialis. The sequence goes on along the minus strand of NC_134845.1, from coordinate 19,065,545 downwards.
TAGACGGGAGAACATTCCAATTTAATAAGTGTCTAGTGGCCTCTTATAAATAGATAATTTGTTGGTATAAATGCATGTAAGCGACCCCAATCCGTGATCGATTAGCAGTCGCATCTCCACTAAGGTCACCCTTATAGTTATTGATTGCAAGCAACAGTTCACTGATACGTCACATTCGGCGAAGACAAAATCGATAATAGTATGATGACTGTGACAAATGGAACAATGTTTTCTTCTGGCACTTAATGGTGATTCAAATAATTCTGGCATTCTTAAATCTTTCAAAGGAATGACTTTATCAATTCGAACCCTTTGTTCAATAACTTCTTCGTGATCAGCTAATACCCTATCTTCCTCTGTCAAGGAAAAGATATTACTAGGATGCGCAAATGATTAAATATATCCTAGTATATATAGTCATAATGCATGTTCATCTTTAATCTTACAAGTGAGAAGTAAAAAGTTCACAATGAGGAAATTGAAATTGCCCCTTTTGTATCGTTCATTAAGAACTGATCTTTGTTATGCAAGTCAAAATTTAATATAGACGTCTGTGTTTTTGTTACCTTTTATTTCAAATACAATTGGAATGGATGTGATCAACAGTCATTTATATAGTTGAACAAACATCAAGCTTTGTTATTTTTTGTGAGAAATTCATGTTTGAAGCCAGATTTATAAAAAATTAAGGAAAACATGGTAAGAAGCGGAATTTAATTATCTTGCTGACTTTAGTTTCAAATTTTCTGATTCACATAGTTCCCAGATTAGTTATTTTTTGCTTTGAAAACTCTTAAACAATGTTTGTTTGCTTATAGATATTCAATAATTTTAAATAATGAATTGAAGAAACGTTTGGTTAACCAAGAATACAGCATTGTTTTGTATAAACATTTATATAATTTTAATATCTTGAAAAGAGAACAGGAACATTGATATTTTTGTCCTCAAATAATTTGCAGATTTTCTAAGAAAAAAGTGATTAAAAATAATATTAACTAGCAGATAAAATAATCGTACACTGTTATCTGATGGAAAAACATCCATCCTACTTTATAAGTGCATACAGTGACAATGATATTGGAGCTAAAACATTAGAAATTTATTGGCATTACAACGCCATGAAAACAATCGATTAAACATAAACAACAGTATAAAAAACATATGTATAGAAAACTCAAAACTGAGCAACCCGAATCCAACGAAACTAAATGATAATCAGATTCAGTGCAAGGTAAAAACATTATCGGTGGTAAATTTCATTCGATCATAATAACGGAATATCGTTTCTACTAGGAAATATGCTACATAGACATACAAAGGTCATAATCTCTTTTGTCGTACAGTTTTTTCAACTAGCGACCGTTATTATATTTTTGTTTATGTTAGTCAAGATATAAGAAATCCTAATTATATCTTGTGTATCCATTATTTATAGTTTAAAGGGAAAGATGCGTACAACATATTCATATTTTGTTTGTATAAAGACATTATGTTCTTGTATATAGCGAATAGTTATCAAAGGTGCCAGACTTATAATTTAATACGCCAGACGCGCGTTTCGATTACATATGACTCATCATTGACACTCAGATCAAAATACTTATAAAGCCAAACAAGTACAAAGTTGAAGAGCATTGAGAACCAAACATTCCAAGGAATTATGCCAAATAAGGCTTAGGTAATCTATGTCTGAGATAAGAAAATCCTTAGTATTTAAAAAAATTCACACTTTTGTAAACAGGAAATTTATAAAAATGACCATATAATTGATTTTCATGTCAACACCGAAGTGCTGACTACTAGGCTGGTTATACAAGGAAGATATAGCTCCATTCATTTACTGCTGAAATAGATACAGACAAAATTAAAGATCCTTTTAAGGACCATCAAAATCTTTAAAAGGAAGTCTAAAATTGATGTTCATTTACTTTAAATTGCTTTTATAAGCTATATTAAATATCTTCCGAAAAATGTAAAATTAGAGAGCCCCTGGCAAGTGTTTCTGAGTTTACTCAATATAATGTAGTTATTTGTGTGATGCAGCTCTAAATAAATGTGAGCTGGATTCGCAAACAACTTTCATAACTGAACGGTGGCACTAAAATGATTTATTTAATAGTCACAATTTATCAAAAACTTATTAAAAAACCTAAAACTGAAACTATGGGTTCTTTTCTTTTCCCAGGTCACAGAAATAAGATACTGGAAAGAAATAAGCCCATATTTTCAATCTTTCACTGTCCCTGATCCCATATAACACATTTATTATGTCTTGCCCTGTGGCTCTTTCTAATACTGTTTGCTTATATTTTTCAAAAATCCCTCCATTTTAACTTGCAAGTGTATGAATACATATTCCAGACAAAATGACCTTTCTGTGACCCCCTTTTAAACTTTAAATTGAAAAACAAACTTTTTTTAAATTTCATGAATTTAAAAAGTTTAATTCAAATTTTAAAAATAATTACACCATTGTTTTCCTTATTGAATTTTGAAGCCTGTAGCCAAATATCATCCATGAAACTTCAAAATTAAGCTTACAATTGCAGATTGAAGTGTTCAAAACATGCTCTCTGACAGGAACGGGGACCCAATTATTTGCCCATTGGAACGCATTGAAAATCATAGTAAATACATAGGGTCCTGTTCAATGAATAATTTTGATAGCCACCTTGGGACTTCTGGTTCATGTTAGGCATTTGGATATTGACCATAATAGGTAAATGTCCAATTTAAAATTTTTAAGTTTTTAAGTTTAAGTTCTTAGACCACATTCATTCTGTGTCAGAAACCTATGTTGTGTCAACTATTTAATCACAATCCAAATTCAGAGCTGTATCAAGCTTAAATGTTGTGTCCATACTTGCCCCAACTGTTCAGGGTTCGACCTCTGGGGTCGTATAAAGCTGAGCCCTGCAGAGCATCTGGTTGTTTTTGTTTTAGAAGTTTGTAGTCGGTTTACAAAAGAACATTTTTTTCTCTCTCCAGAAATAGCACATACAATCTTTGGTTTTGAAACTATGGATAAAAAATCTAAACATAAAGTAAACACAAATTTGTTTATTTTTGTGTTGATTTTAAATGTTTTACTAAAAAAATTTGTAGAAACTTGTAAAATGCAAATAACAGAATATATAAACATATAAAACTTTTGATAACTAAATCCCCTGGTTTAAAATGCAATGTAAACTACAGGAATGAACCTTACTATCATTGTTTTAGCACTAAGGGATTTAGAGAACAACTATTAGTGCAATAAAGTTTAATATAGTTGGTTAAAAAGAAAAAAAAACATTTGTCAGCTTTACATAATTTACAATTATAGTATTGTCTATTCCAGTTGAAGTAAATGAAGATCCAATAATTGGAAAGGAACCCAGTCATAGATTAGGCCTGTCACTGTTTGCTATAGAGTGTCGTATGGATTATATGGGTACCAGTGTACTGATGACAAGACTAAGTAAACTAGACATTGAAATCAAGGATGAATGGCATGTAGAAGACAAAAGTGAAAGTGACGGTCCCCTGGCTACCACTAGGTAAGAAATGTATCAGTAGCAAAAAGATGGAGAATTTACTGTTTTACGTACTGGTGAAATAAAGAATGCTAAAATAGAAAGTTGATAAGAATGAGTGTGAAACTTGTGGTTTAGTGACAGCAGTTTGATAAAGGTATGGGATTGAAATCAAGTAAGACAGTATTGCAACAAAATCTTTTTACCAAAATAATGGACAAAGCTCAAAATATATGACAATTTCCAAATATAAGTATAAAATGTGATATGAGTGTCAATGCTTAAATACGCTTTTTTGTTTTTGTTGTTGGGTTGATTTTATCTCAACAGTTTAACACAAACAATGAAAAAGACTCTAAAAAATGTGTTGAATAAAAAAAGTTGTTGTTTTTGGGTCCTACTAAAATGCGCCCAGGACCGTTGTTTTTAGCAGGACATATAAAATTACATTTGGATGATTCGCTATGGCTAATTCTTCTTCATTTATCATCTTAGATATGATAAAAACTTCACAGATATTTTCACAAAAGAAATATAAACCCTTTGTTTGTTGATTTAATGATAGTATTCAAATAATGGCATATGAATTAACTACTAATATTTTGTATGTTTTAGACCTGGTTTAATGTTTGCACATGGAGAACTTGGTTGGGACCAGTTTCACACAATGATATCAAGATCTACAACTCCTGATATCTTTAAGATGGTGGCAAAGATAGAGGAATTCATAACTATGCAGTTCAATAGCAGTAGGCGGGCCTTGTCAGCTATTGGACCAATAGGAACAAAGAGGTCTCTTGATAGACAGAAACAAAATGATGAAGATGAATGTAAGAAAGTAGTCTTGCATTTAAAAATAATTTGAATGAAAGAAAGACTTAACAAATTTGGTGCTTCAAAACGGCTATTCTAGATTTGCTTCTATCAGGAAGGCACAAACCTAAACATTTTAAAGCTAAAGATGCTAGATATGCTGCAATGTTAGCTTTATGACCAAAAAGGACTTCTAAAAAGGAATAGCAAAAAAGAGGAGCGAAAGATACCAGAATGAAAATAAACTGATGCCATGACTAAAAAATAAAAAGACAAACACAAATAATAGTACACAAGACACAACATTGAAAATTATTTAAAGGTCATCTTTGCCTGATGGAAGTGGAACCTTCTGTTTCTTAATAATTTCATAGTTTATAAACGGGAACTAATAGTATCTATGCAGATGCCTTCTTCACAGTTATTTCATTTCTTAGGACAATTTTTTTTTTTTATTTCAAGTAAGTTTTATTTTAGAAATTTTAACTTAAATTACTACAGCATGGAATTTTTGTCGAGCCTGCAACTTTTGTTGCAGAAAGCTGGACAAAGGGATAGTGATCCGGCGGCGGCGGCTGCGGTGTTAGCTCACTTCTTAAAAGCTTTATATTTTAGAAGGTGGAAGACCAGGATGCTTCATACTTTGTATATAGGTGCTTCATGTTACGAAGTTTCCAAGGTCCTCATGTCTGTCAGACAGTTTTCACTTGACCTCGACCTCATTTCATGGATCAGTGAACAAGGTTAAGTTTTGGTGGTCAAGTCCATATCTCAGATATTATAAGCAATAGGGCTAGTATATTCTGTGTATGGAAGGACTGTAAGGTGTACATATCCAACTGGCAGGTGTCATCTGACCTTGACCTCATTTTCATGGTTCAGTGGTTATAGTTAAATTTTTGTGTTTTGGTCTATTTTTCTCATACTATATGCAATAGGTCTACTATATTTGTTGCATGGTATGATTGTAAGGTGTACATGTCTAGCGGGCAGATGTCATATGACCTTGACCTCATTTTCATGGTTCAGTGGTCATGCAAAGTTAAGTTTTTGAGTTTCGGTCTTTTTATCTAATACTGTATGCCATAGGTCAACTATATTTGGTGTATGGAAATATTTTATGATCTTTATGTCAGTTGCGCAGGTTTTATTTGACTGTGACCTCATTTTCACGGTTCATTGCACAGTGTTAAGTTTTTGTGTTTTGGTCTATTTTTCTTAAACTATAAGTAATGGGTCAACTATATATGTTGTATAGAAGCATTGTTAGCTGTACATGTCTGCCTGGCTTGGTTCATCTGACCTTGACCTCATTTTCAAGGTTCAATGGTCTTTGTTTAGTTATCTTGGTTAATGTTAAGTTTATGTGAAAGTTGTAATAAAGCTTAGCTTTATACTTAGGACTATCAACATAATATCAATGATTAGTATAGAAGGTGAGACATTTCAGTGTGTGCACTCTTGTTTAGTTTATAGATTTTTTTTGTGTGAGACCATGTATCATGAGCACAATTGTAGCACTCTTTGATTGTTGTTTGTTTTCAGTGAACACCAATATTATTCACTAACCAAACAAGACATTTAAATTTATTTCAGATTTATGGGACATTAAATATCACTGACATTGGCAGAAGGCGTTTGAGATGATAGCAGATTGTAAATTCTCCATGTTACCCTCCATGATTCCTAAAGAAGGTACCATCTTAGGTGGCAACATTAGTTTACATGGCAACAACATGACCTTGGCTTGTTTCCATGGTATCAACTTCAGATCAAAATCATGGGCACTGTTCTGTTTGAATGAAGCTTTTATTGTGTTTGCTACAGAAGCTAAAAAAACACAGGATGGAGGTTAGTTCATAGAATAGAAATATATTTTAAAAAAAGTATCTTTTGTTGTTGATGAACTGAAAGATGAATAAACAGAGGAATTTTATTTTTGCCCACTCATGATATCTTATTAACGATGAAATGGAAAACAAGTATTTATTCTTAGAATTTAGAAAAAAAACTGTTGATAAGTAGTCATTAAGTTAAAGGAATATGGTGTTTTAAAAATTGTTCCTATTTCAACATCTCAAAAATATTTATCCTCGAAATTCAAATATAATTGAAGTATTAAAATGATTATACTGAAAAATGCAGGTTTCAATTTTTTCTTCAGATCTCCATATAGTACAAGATTTGAAATTAAATATTGGCCGTGAAGCACAACACACTCTAGGAAAGAATATGGCTTCTGTCTGTAAGATAAGAAGAGGTCACACAATGCCACCAACATTTACCAGTGTACAGGAATGGTTCCATTATGCATTTGCCACTTCAGAAATTAAAGGTAATTGCTGTGTTCAAAATGTTGTATTCCTTAAATTGAACATATTATAGCCAGAGAAAACACTTTAAAATCCCATTTTAAAAATGTAAGTGAATGTGTTATCTGTAGAAATATAATGTGAATATTCAGTACTGTTTCTATCAGTTGTATGCATATATTTATAAATGTAATAATATAGTATTATATTTCCTATTCATATTTAGATTTCTTGCTATATTTCAAGAAGAGTTCAGCCTTGATGACTGAGTCTTTTACGTAGTTCATCTATATTGCTCACTTACCTGTTATTATTAAGGTTTTGAGTTCAAATGTCTGAACCAGCTTTTGGCAAGGTGGGATTGTCTCCTTTATTGTACAGAAATGACAGTTTTCCTTTGGAAGGATAATGGTTCTCTCTGGATTCTCCTTTTTCTCCACCAAATCATAACATTCATTTTGGCTGCCATGATAATGCCATGAGTGCCAAAAATCTACAAGTCAATTTTCAACAGAGTTTTAAAAGTTGTTCATACATTATTACAGAGCATTTCAAAAATAACTTATCATTCTGCTTGTTGAGAATTATATTTTAATTTTTCTATTCCCAGATCTAGATAATTTTCCAACCATGCAAAGGTATGGTGTTGAGAGTCCAAAGGACCACAGACGTCGACGTACACAGGACTACTTCCATGATACAGAGATGATATTTGTGTTGCCGTCATTAGAAATGTGCCTCAAATCTATTCATAAACAAGGAGAATATGAGCCTCAATCTGATGGTAAATATAGTCATGTAGAATAGCATAACCTTCTTGCATAATACTTGCAGTTTCAAAGTGATGATTTTTTGGTAAAACAGTAACTAAGTTACACAAAACAAACCCAGAAGATAACTGTTTCCTGCCACTTTTTAAGAATCCAATTATAAGATAATGATCCCATCCCTCAGGAACAGAGATATTGATTCTTCACTTTGTACACAATTGTATGAAAAAGATACCATGGGCTTATTTCACATAAATACTAAGAAACACATTGAGTTTTAAGCATTGTGGTAGAAGATACACTAAACCACTTAATAAATTGTAACTTTCATGAGTAGAAAAATAAAGACAAATACAAATCATCAATGAAGATGTCAAACTTGGATATTTATGAATCTATCAACAAAGTAAGAAAACTGTTAAAATAATTAGTCTCAAAGTTGGTTAGAAAGAGCTGTATGCATAAAAGTACCAACGAAAAGAAAATGTTAAAAGTATATTTCTGATGCCATATTTGTCATATTACCAAGTATGTTCTTTTTGTTGAATTTTTTTTTCAAAAAAAATCTTGCATGTCAAACTTGATAATATTATATTTATGTTACAGATGAGAGACCAGTAGTTGAGGTGACCTTTGTAACAGAGTTTGAAGACCATATCTATGTTGCTATGGATGCTGAGGTCATCCTTTTCTTACATGACCTCATTTCATTGTACATCAAAGAGAAAGATAAAGGTCAGTATTTACTATTTTTATTCCATTATGAATAATGATGAAACCACACATATGAAGAGCATACATTTAAAAAATATTCCTATCCTCTGTCAACTTGCAGTGGTTCTTACAAGTAAGAGTTTTAGCATGCTGTAAAACTAGGTTTAATCCATCATTTCCTACATAAGGAAATGCCTGTACCAAGTCAGGAATACGACAATAGTTTTCCATACGTTTTATGTGTTTGAACTTCTGATTTTGCTGTTTGATAAAGGATTTTCATTTTTGAATTTTCCTTGAAGTTTGCTACTTTTGTTGTTTACTTTTTTCATAGCATTTGCTTTGTTACCTCTGGGATAAAAAAGGCCGAGTTCACTTGAAACTCTACAATGGACTTCAGAGTTAATAGATTATCACGTTTACGCACCAGAGTTGATATTCGGAACAACTCTAAGTAACTCAAGGGTAAGGCCCTGACCAAGTACAAAAAATAAAATATTCTCATTAGTTTGACGTCATTCAAGAGTTTCTCGAGTTTAACCCTGGCTCGGTGAGGGTTAGAACCAGGGCATGCTGGGTTAAGTTGAGTGGTTCAAGTACAATTGTATTGTTGAAAGCAGAGTAAATAAAGTTAACTTGAGAGTTTCAAGTGAACTTGGCCTAAGAGATTAAAAAAAATAGGTTTAAAATTTTATTTTTTTTTAATTTTATTTTGCCACTTTCACTACATCTTGTATTTGTTGTACAGATGGTAGAATGTCTTACAAGACAGATACAGAGAAGAAGAAAGTGACTGACCCAACAGCAGCATTGAAGGAAGATGGCAGAGAATTTAACTGTAAATTCTGGAAGTTGGAACCAACTGCTAGGTAGGTAGTTCATTAAGAGAGTACTGTAAATTCTGAAATTATTGTGAGGTTTTTATTATTTTGAAAATTGCGACAGAGTTGTAAACGCAAAAATTTAAACTCACATTTTAAAATATTTAATATGAATTAAGCAGGATTTTCCCCAAAATCATAAGAATTAAAATCGCATAAGTCTAAAATGGTAAAATTGCAATAATAAATGCACGCAATATTTTCTGAATTTACAGTATATATAGCTACTTACATTGTTGGCAATGGAATACTATGATTCCTGGGTAAAGTATACTGCAATAATTTCATGTGAAATTAATTTCTAAAACACTAGGTCATCAGTTATATAATATACAGGGAAAAGTTTAAAATCCTACACCTTTACAATACTTTGAGTCAACTAGTCTTTAGAACTACTTATAAGTACTTAATTCTTGATTGAGAAACTGATATTAATGCCTTTTTTTGTAGAATTGCCCAAAGTCAGTATTGTTCTGATTAAATCTTATAAAATAATGACTTTTTGATAAGCACTGTTATTAATTGTGTAGTAATACATATTTTAAAAACCTATAATATGGATCAGAAATGCACTCTGAAAAAGTTTATTACTTTTTCCTGCAATGAAATATAATTATAAGTCTCACAACACATTACTCCTTCTATCTATTTTTCCTACTTAACTGGCCACCAAGAAGTTCAAATAAAATTTTGACATGAGAGGAAAATGTTTCCATACAAGAGTGATTGTTCTATGAGGTAAGTAGTTCAAGTGTTGCAGATTCCAATATAGTTATACTTTCTATCTCAACCTCAATGAGTTTTAATAAAGTTTTTTTTCCTAAAAGAAACTAAATTCTTGCTTATGGATGATAATGGACAGCACATTCATGCTGAAATCCTAATATTTTCTACTTATGGCTTTCCAAAAAATTGACCATACAACCTTCTAATATGGGCTTTTTTCATAATAAGGCTATTTGGCAAGACTTTACTATTTCAATTTACCTATTTTAGATTACTCCATTGGGCCAGTAAAGAAATAGACCCTGTTGGTGTGGATTATGTGCTACAGAAGTTAGGATTTACTCATGCTAGAGTCACTATACCCAAATGGATGCAGCGTGGATTCATGGACCCACTAGATAAATTCTTATCTATACTTATCGAATATCTCATTACAGTATTAAGAGAGAAACCTAAAGAACAGACAGAAGGAGAGAGTTAGTGATTGAATTATGTCCCTTTTATAATTTATTAATATATAGAGATTAATATTGAGCACAATGAAAACTACATTAGATTTTTGGAATATAATATGTATATTTATACTAGTCATGAAAGTGTGTACCTATATTTATATATATTTAATTATGTTATTTCCAGACTGTGAATAAACCGTGTTTGTGTTTCATCTGTAATATGGCATTTTTTTCCTATAGTTATTTCCATGTCTCTTTAACCCTTGCTGTTTATCAGTTTATTTTATTATATTTGTTTTCAATAACATTCATTATTGTATATTGATCATTTTATGTATATCGTTTTCACAATAGTTAACGTTTAGTAAATGTTGCAGGTTTAAAACATTAGATATATTGGAAAACTAAAGTATTATAATTAAAGTTGGTTTATTTATTTAGTCAAGACAAACAAAAGAAAATATATAGTATACTCAATGTATAAGTATCAGGGTTCAAATCCACGAAGAATTCTCAACATTTTAAATGAATGTATTATTTTGGTAACACATTCTATGTACTCTATAAATATGAAATTATCAAATCATGTAACTTTTATTTGTTCTAAAATACAGATTATTTTGAGTTGTTTTAATGATGTGTACAGTTTTACAGAGAAATCTACATTAAATAATCATGTATGTATGTGTGTTCTTCCTTTCACAGTGTCTTCTTTCTCTCTTAAAAGTGCTCAGTAAAGATTTTACAAATAGTCAATAGGAATATTATTGGTGCAAAGGTCAAGTCTCTGTTATCAGTGGATAAATGTAATGTTGTGTTTATTTCAAACCAAGAGGCTGAATGGGTTTGGCATTACGATGATAAAACAAAAGTGTTTAACATATAATTTTTACATGAAAATTTACTCTAAAGCAATACCATTATAGGATTGATGGAATTACCTTAGATATATAGATCAGATCTTCATAGGTATGATTTAATATGCTTACCTGGAGAGCTGTAGATAGCATTTATCTTTACCATTGTATCTGTACATTAGAGTGTTAATTGTATGGCCAGTATGAAATGGGTCCATAATAATCCATTTTTTTATTTTGGGTAGTTTAAAGTATCCAAAACTACAAATTTTTAAAAGTTTCAGAGTAAATCTACTTGACATTGAAAAACGGCATGGGTTTTCATATTTTTGTTGTGAGTTATTTCTTCTGTGATAGATGATTAAGGTGCAACCTTTTTGCACAATGAAATGCTGGTCTTTTTGCTAATGTAATTGTTAATCATGTCAATACTTTTAAAACAATACCTTTTATGATATATGATAATGGCATTTTGACAAAGATTGCTTCTATATGAAATGAATGGCATTATATTTATTAATTTGATTTAATATATTTCTAAAGAAATGGGGAAATTAAAAAAAAAATTACCGGAAGATCTTATACTTTGGGAATATTTCCTACTTTAGCTTCTGTATCTGCTTCTAACACTGGAAGCATGCTAGGGGTGTAAAAGGATTTTTTTTTTATCTTTTTTCAAATCATTTCTGAATTAGAACTTCTTATTGAGATTTGAATTTATAGATTTTACATAAATATAGTACACTTATTTCAAACGTTACAATGTATACATATTTATCTAGATTATATTAGTGTCTAGTAATACTATTTTTACATTTTTGTGGTGAGTCAGTTTTGGGCATCATTTTCCAAAGTCAGTATCTGTGTATATACAAACATCAACTATATTGTATCTATATGTAGTTTATTTGTAAAAAAAAATGTAAGTAGAATGTTCCACAGTGAAGTTCATCATTTTAAGGCAAGATCAATTTTCATTGCTGGTAGTCAGGTTAAAAAATAAACATTGTCTTAGGAATAGTTTCAGGCTTAATATTCCCTGTTTCAAAATCAAAAGAACAATAGGTAATTTCATTGTTTTATCTAAAAATGAAAATAATGTCAGATTATTGGTCAAATTTTCATTGGTTGGGATGTAGTTAGCCAATCACAACATTTTGGCAAGTGCTTTTGAAAATATTACCCAGAATACTGTCAATACATCAGTGTTAGATGATAGATTGCATATTTTGAAGGTTATACTGAGGAAAAATTGTAAATACATGTATAAAAGCAGTTGTAGCTCCAGTCTGTTCCATGAAACTAAAATGTTTTTTGTTTTGTTTTGATGTGCTTTTTGATTAATGAACATTGATGTTAAAACTACAGCCTTTTTCATTAAATGAAATGCAACTTTTAAAGGAATGTATTGGTAGTTGACTCAAAACATACCATCAGAACTCAATCCTATTTTTGTTTTATGGTTTTCCCCATTATGAAAAAAAGTATGGAAATTATGTTTTATGATTTATGTTCCTCAGTAACTTCAGACATGTGTGTATGTCATTGATCTACTAATGCTAAGTCTTTGTTAGCATATCTTATATCTGTTATACAGACAGTCATTCCTTATACTGCTGTAATACATGGAAAATGGTATGCCTTTAATGTTAGACAATCATTTCATTTGTTTTAAGGAATCAATACATTCAGACTTATGTTTTTATTCAAAGCATTAGTTCTGATATGTTGAACATACTATTCTCACAGTAAGATTTTGTATTACTGTCCATATTCAATGTCCGTCTGTCCGTCCGTTCGTCCGTCTGTCCCGCTCCAGGTTAAAGTTTTTGGTCAAGGTAGTTTTTGATGAAGTTGAAGTCCAATCGACTTCAAACTTAGTACACATGTTCCCTATGATATGATCTTTCTAATTTTAATGCCAAATTAGAGTTTTTGCCCCAATTTCACGGTCCACTTAACATGGAAAATGATAGTCGAGTGGGGCATTCGTGTCCTGAGGACACATTCTTGTTTATGTTATTTCTTCATAGACAGCAAAAAATTTTACAGTCATTCCTTTAATAATAAAGTATCTGTAAAGAATTTCAATTTTCATAAGTTTAAGGGCAACATATTGGGTCTTATCATACCTATGTGTATATACAGATGTAAAATTGCAACTGAAAAAAAATAGGTATTAAACAAGAGTCTTGGAAAACAGGGTATTTTCTCAGTTTATTTTTGCTTGACCTGAATATATTATTTTGTACATAACAGTATTAGAAATGTGCTTTTCCCAGAATGGTGACTCTAAAAAAAAGAGGTACGAAAGATACCGGAGGGACAGTCACACATATTGGGAAATTTAATTAAAAATGTTTACTGAAAACTTGAGAGTCTCAGAGGCAATGGATATGTTAAATCTGATAATATTCATTAGAGCTGATTTGATTTTTTCAAAAAGTTGAAAGGTCATGGTAGCAACAGGTTGTGATTAGAGATTAAAAACCTGAGGTGTTGGAATACTATGTATGAAAAGAAACTGAATCTGCTTTCTTCCTTAAGTATGTTATTGGTGTGACAAATGCTCATGTTTTATTGTCAGAATGCAATTATTTTGTCCCATTTATGTTAACATTATTTTTTTATACTAATTTTTTTGTTATTTTATTTAATTTTCTTCCAGAATTTTTATGATTTTAACATTGACAGTGTGTGTGATGAATTTATCTGTAAAGGTAGCATAATTTGGAGGGGAAAAGATTTTTCTATTTAAATTTTTTATGATAAGAATCTGGTTTTGCCATTGGAGTATTGCTTGAAGCTTTAAAAGAAAGTATTCTAGATGGTAATCTGTTAACTGCGTATCATAATTTCTACATCTTTGCTTGCTTGAAAGAGCATAACTATAATAATATTATTGTTATTGGTTTTTAGGGAGCTTTTTTTTAAATATGGAGGAAACTTTTTCATTTGTTTAAAATTTCATCTGTAGAATATTGTTATTTGTTACAAAGATTCCAGAATAATAAACATTGTCACATGAAATAGATTGTTTTGATTTTTTAAAAGTCCATCATTGCTGTGTTGTTAGTGTGCGTATGCAAGCCTTTGTGGCTTGAAAAATATTACAAAGTTACATTTTCAAATTTTTGGACTCCTCATAATAATATCACTTACTATCTATTGGATAAAAACAATGAAAGACGTGGAAATATCCAACAGGCAAAGTTTAATACTTAAAATGCAAAAGAGCAACTAGTATTGTTATGAGGATTTAATGTATCCCTTGCATTGGAAGTCACAGAATGTAAGACATATGTCTGCTTATATGACAATGGTAATGTCAGTTTTCTTAAAACAATCAGGAGACTATGTTTTTGCCATAGAACCTTTGCAATATTTTCATGCCTGTCGTGACAGAGTCACCTGGACTTATCTCTTAATCAGTTCAGTGTTTCAATTATTTTCTAAAGGTTGGTTTCTCAGTTGCTCATGATGGGTTATATGTCCACTACATTTGGATTGTGAAACAGTTGTAAGGTGTACTTGTATTGTGTTTACCTGTCAAAATACAGATAAAGTTGAAGTATTTTTATTAGTATCTTTTTATTTATCACCCTTTCAAATGAAGACATCTGTGTAAAACTTATCATATCTAGAACATTATAATAAACTAAGGTGTAGAGATTATCTTGATTTGCAGAAAAGGTTGACACTTTTTAAAAAATCAATTTGAAATTTAAGTCGTTTTGTCTATGTAAACTAACTAACTAACTAACTAATTTTATTCAGTATAAAATCCAGTACAAAAGGATCATCACTGAAACACAAAAACACATATAAAAAAACATATACAAAACAAAAATAAACATAACAGACAACAATTTTGACACTTATAACAAGCAAGAGACAAAACTCACATTTCAATATTATGCAATTATTCCCACTGATGAATGTCTAATCAAAATACATTTGTCTATATATATAAGAAATCTGGTGAGAACATCAGTCTCCGAACAGTTCATTAAATATTTAAATTTATCAAAATTATCTAAATTGCAAAAACATGGTATAATATTAACAATGTCATCATAAAACTTTTCCCTCTCCTCGTGATAGAGGTTGCATACACATATGAAATGAAACTCATCTTCAATTTTGTTATCAATACAATGTGTACATATTCTTTGATCCAAAGGCGTTTTATTATATCTGCCTTTTTCAATGTGTAAATTGTGGTTAGAAATTCTTAATTTACATAATTGTCTAACATATTGTTTTGGGATATTTAACTTTGTATAAGTCTCAGGTTTATATTCCTCTTTTAACTTGTAATATGTGCGTAGTTTGTTTTGCTTTTCACCTGACAAACATGAGAAAAAATAATTTCCATATCTTCTTTTAATATCTTTTTCACTGCAGATATGAGTTTTCCTTCTGACATAGTTCCTTTATTATTCCAAACATGGTCAAAATTAATTAATTTTAGAAACTTAAAAATGTGTTTATTGAAGGTAAATGGAAAGGTACAATCAACTTCTTCGATTGACTTATATGCTAATTTTGAAAAATTCAAAAGAGGGTCTTTATACAAATATAGCCAGTATTTAAGAGATTGCAAAATAACAAATATAGAGATTGGATAACGACCAAGTTCTGCCATACTGGCAATATTAGGAGCATATTTAGTGGCACCAAGTACATATTACTTGTTTTTTGAACTGCTTTTTTAGCCCATAGTAATTCTTCAATTTTTTTTCGTTTACAGAACCCTTAGAGAGTGAACGAGAAGATTGGATTAAATTACGATACATTGATTCACACTCGCTGTCAAACCCTAAACTAGATTTCTTTCGTTTACGTTTTTTAGATTTAAACCTGTTACCCTTAGGAAGATTTAAATGACTTCTTAGTTTATCGACAGTGTTGTTAAAAATATCTGTTAAATCCTTGGTGGCTTCATCCACCCCATTTCTTTGTGGTACTCTGTCTTTACTTAAGAATGATTTTACATTAGATTCAACTTCTTTTGATAACATCATCTCTGTATAACATTTTTGAACCTCATTGTTCCAATGTAAACCCTTAGGTATTGGTCTCCCAACTTTTTGTTGTACTTGAGAAAAATTTAAAGATAAACATACATTTATAGGACAGTGATCAGAGTGGACGGTAAAATGCTTTACAGTAAAAAAACATACATTTTTTAGCATATTATTACTAACAATGCAATAATCAACAACAGCACTACCATTATATTGATGGGAAGTGGGTTTACCTAATGTATCCCCTAAAGTTCTTCCATTTAGAATTCGGCTTCTAGATGATATGCAAAGCTCTAATACACGTTTTCCGTATTCATCAGTCTTAATATTCTTTTTAGTACAATATCTCCTATACTGTACATTATCTGCCAAATATGAATTAGGAAGTATATCTTGTAAACTTTTAACGTGATCAGATGAAATAAAATCCTAATCATTTTCATTAATATGGGCATTTAGGTCCCCCATAATGATAGTCTCCCCTGAATTTGAAAACTTACTCAGGTCTTGTTCTATCTTTTCTAGTGTTGTTAACTCACTTTTTAGAGATTTGGAATAGCTAGACTGTATTGGTGAGTTGTAAGCAAAACATACAAATATATCAGATGAATGTGAAAAAAAAGTTTTACTTAGTTTTGCCCACAAAAATTCAGATGAATTACCTTTGATTAATGTAATTCCTTTACTAACATTAGTTCTGGCATATAAAGCAATGCCTCCATGAATAGCTTTACCTTTCCTGGGTCGAGCGACCTTTTTTAATAAGGTCTAACCTTTCAGACAAAGATTGTCATCCTTATCAGCCTTTGTTTCTAATAGGCATATAATATCAGAATTTATATTTTCACAAAAATCAGGGTCATTAAGTTTGCAATATCTATTACCATCTTCCCTGTAAAACAAACCATGAACATTCGAAGAACTAATTGTTAATTTGTTTTTTTAACATTCTTTGAATTATAAGGGATTCAACAGAAACTTTTTTTTAATGTGTATCCTTTAAATTTTGAAAAAAAAAAAAACAAAAAAAAACAATAAATAAAAAAAAACGAGAGAGAACAAATTATGACTAGAAAAATTCAAGACAATTGACTAGATAAAAAATAAAATAAAAATAAAAAAATGAAAACAAAACAAGAAAAATGAAAATAAAATATATCATAGGTACAATAAACAATACTATATAATCATTGTGTATATATGACAGTTATACATAAATATGGTGGGACTTGTTAATTCTTGAACATTTGAAGGGCTGCAACAGTGTTTACAACCATTTCGATCATTTTCATTTCCTTGTTATCTACAAATCTGTTATTAACATTGTTGTTTCTCATGTCGTGCTTGTTCATTTGATCTTTAGCATAGCCATCATAGAAACCATGGTTTTGGTAGCTTTTTTTACTGAATGTACTATTGATTGTTACTTTGTTGTTTTTTTTGTAAGAAGGCCACTTCCCTTTTAGCACAAAATGTAAGGTCTTTTTCAAATTTCCTGCCAAGACTCTTGTTCCTTCGTTAATGTTAATGTGAAGACCATCTTTGTCATAAAGATTCAACTTGACATTATATGATGTGCTGTCAAGAAAAAAGTTAGAGTTGTCACACCATGTAACATTTTTGTTGTCTCTTATTTTTCAGTACAATGTTTCATTGAACTGGCAAATATTTCTAGCAAGCCTAGTTGTCCTACATGGTAAAAGCGATGAGATGAAGATTCTTGCGCCAAGTCTTTCAAGATTTTCAATTATTTCTACATATTTATCCACTGCGGAATATACCACATCAGGTGAATGTCGTATATCATTTGTTCCTACATGACAAATTACGATACTGTCAGTCAGATCTTCATACTGTTGAATATATCCTTCAAGGTCTGCTAATGTGGCGGTTCTTTTAGCCAGACCCTCCAACTGAAAAGATGCTGTCAGCCGCCTGATATCAATGAACTTTGGAATGGAACTATGATGAAAGATTACCCTTTTTTTAACAGGGTTTTGTTTGAGAGTGGAAAAATCAGTGAATGACACTTCTTTCTCCTGAATCACTGAATCCCTTGATGCTGAACTCTTTGCATTGTGATGCAAATTTGACTGGTGTTTGAAACCAGACGTTTCTAAGCATGACTCATTCTTGGATTGCTGTCAATTCACAGCTGACCATTGGCCTCCTAATATATCTTCTTTAACTGTTTGAAGCCTATCATGTAATTTTTCAATTGTGGCGTCTTTTTCCTGCAGTTTAGCATGTTTTTCATGGAGAAGAATTTCTAGTTCAGTTTGTTTTTCAGTGAGAACTATTATCTTATTCTGTAGCTTTTCCTCCGTTGCTTGAAACACTTCTTTTGTGTGATAACTATTCCTCTCCAATTCTTTTGCTTTACTCATGAGTTGACATTTTTCTATCTCAAATTTTTCAATTATTTTCTTGTATTTTTTCACGTAGCATTTTAAGCTCTCTTGCATGGACTTGTTTTAGTGTTTCTATAGACTCGGGAGAAGTTTCAACTTTATTCATCAAATTTAGCACGTCTTTGACGATATCATTTCTAAGCCCTTGGAGATTCGTACCGAGTAACGTTTCAAAGTTTTTTATAGTTGAATGTGCATTGAAAATTTCCGATGACATATTAATCGTGCTTTCTTCTAAAATAGTAAACCTCTGCTGAATCTGAGAGGATTCTGAATGTGGATCATTTGATATACTATTGTTTGAGTCTGTATTGATAGTGATATTTTCATTTTTTGTCTGCAGTACCGGTGGAGTTTTAAGTTTGATCTGATCTCCTTGTTGTAAAATTTCTGAATTTGTTGATACGATTTCTAAATTTGTAGAAAGGGTTTCTGAATTTTTAGACTGAATTTCCATGATTTCATTGACAGGTGCATTTTTTCGAATGGTATGGTGATTCGTGGAGGACTCAATATCATCTTCTCCGTTTTCAAATTGAAGACTTTTTGGAGTGGTCATTTCAGAACTAGATGACAAGTTTTCAACTATTTGTAATGTTTTTTCAAATTCATTTGAGCACCACTGTTGAAAGAATTTCCCTTGAATCATTATTTTACCTGTGGTCAGGTACACAATAACTTTGTACATTAATGTATCCCCTTCATAATCCCCAATACTTTCGGAAGAGTGTACTTCAAACTCAGTTCTTTCTGTTATGCATTGTGCAGTAGAGTCGTGCCAATCTACTTTGACTGAGGGGTTATTTTTGTTACCTATGATTATCGATTGTCCTAATGCATGAAGCCAGAAATGCATTCTTTCACGAGATGTAATAAATATTGGACAATATGCAGCTTTCCTACACAGTGACAGATCTATTTTTTCGAATGGTATGAGCATTTTATTAGTTTTTTGTGCCTTCTTATAAGGTGCTGATGGTAAGGTATATATGTTTTTCAGTTCAGATAATTGGTACCGGTTTTCATAGTTCACCGCCATTTTCTTTGTTTACAAATTGATACACTATATATAAATAGCTTGTTATCTACTGATTAATCCCATCAGTGATGTCGGAATCTTGTGAAATTTAAAATTATATTACATGAAGTATGTTTCTGTTGATTATCCCTTGTAATAGATATAGGAAGATGTGGTGTGAGTAATGTTTGCTTAAAAAAGCATCATTAAATGTAAAGGAGTCTAAAACAAGGTAGAAAACTTCCAAGTCTGCTGCACAGGGTAAGCCCCCTTCCTCGAGTACGCCGTCCACTTCTAAAGCAAAGTCTAGTAGTGTCAGTGGTGACGCTAATAATAACAATGAAATGCTAGATATTCTTAAGCAGATAAGATCTGAACAAGTAAAAACCAACTGTAGGGTTGATAACATGAACAAGAGAATAGACGATCTATATGATGATGAATATCATTATGATGATGAAAATCAAAATGATTCTGACTGTTATGATGACGCTTGTGACGATGTCCAAGCAGATAATGACAAAAGGGATGAACCCCCTAGTAAGAAACAAAAATCTGACTCTTGTGAAGAGACAAGATTTGCTAGCATGAGCAAAAAATTTCGGTCTGGTGAAAAGTATGCACCATCTATTAATGAACAGTTGGCAAATAATATAACTGATATTTTTAGAAATGGGATTTCTTCTGAGAGATTTTCAGATCTCATGAAAGATAAGAAATATCAGAGACCACAAAATTGTGACGGCCTCGTTACTGTTCAAACTGAGCATAGTAATATGTTAGACGATTGTATGGATTAAGTCGCTCTGATGGGGCATGCTAACAGATTGGTATGCTTAATGAGAATAACTCTCATGAAGTATGATATCATTGGTGAATATGGACATTTGCTGAATGCTACAGTCCCTTATGATAAACACCTATTTGGTGGTGATGTGGTCAAAACTGTTGATGATATTGACAAGTGTAGTAGAATATCAAATAAAATCCGAGGAAGGGGTTGTTTCAACAGTGGCTTTAGAGGCGGTCGTAGACCTTGATATTTTAGGATCTCTGGTAGAGGCACTGGCCGTGGTAGAGCATCTCGTGCAGGCTCAGATAAAACTGGAGAATAAAAAAACTCCAGGTGGACTCACAACAAATACAGATATTAAAACCTGATGTTGTGAGTATAAATTTTGTAGCAGGTAGAATGAAAAATTTTATAAATAAATGGGAAGAAATTATTTCAGATAGTAGTATTTTAGATATTGCTCATAAATGTACCATTGAGTTTATTGATGGTATACATCCTACTCAAATCAAGCAACTATCAGAAATATAGTTGCAAATAATAATGATACTAGTATAATAGATGCAGAAATTCAAAATTTACTGAATATTAAAGTAATTGAAAAGGTAAAATCTATTGAAGGAGAACACATTTCACCAATATTTGTGACACCAAAAAAGAATGGTGAGTATCGGATGATACTAAATTTAAAAAAGTTAAATGAACATGTAGAGTATCACCATTTTAAAATGGACACTTTTGAAATGGCATTGCATTTGATAAAACAAAATTGTTACATGGCTCGTGTCAATCTGCGTCATGCTTATTATTCAGTGCCCATTGATGATTATTTGAGATTTATTTGGAAAGATTCTATTTATCAATATGCTAGCTTACCAAATGGGTTGGCAAGTGCACCACGTTTATTCACGTTTATTCACAAAACTTATGAAAGTGGTATATGCTACACTCCGCAGATCAGGTCATATCAATTTAGGTTATAGGGATGATTCCTTATTCATAGGAGATACAATTGTAGAGTGTAGTCTGAATAAGCAAGATGCTGTGAAATTGGTATCTGATTTGGGATTCATAGTATATGAGAAAAAATCTGTTCTTATACTAACAAAGAAAATTCAATTTTTAGGGTTTTTGATAGACTCTGAAAAAATGATTGTCACTTTAACACAAGACAAAAAAGAAATGATACATGAAGAAAGTCTACTTTCAAGACAAAACTCTATAATAAGAGAAGTTGCTAGTTATATAGGCTTGATAATCTCAAGTTTTTCTGCTGTTGATTATGGTCAACTGTATTATAGAGATATTGAAATAGAAAAAAATACATGCTTTAAAGATGGCAAAAGGCAATTTTGATGTCAATATGGAAATAACTGATAAAATGAAAAAAGAAATTCTTTGGTGGTCATGTAATATTTATACACAGTCCAGAGCTTTGGACAGAGTTAATCCACAAATTATTTTACAAACTGATGCTTCACTCTCTGGCTGGGGAGCAATACTTTTTGACAACAAAACAGGAGGTAGATGGACCCCTGATGAACCAAAATATCATATAAATTATTTAGAATTACTTGCAATTTTGTATGGTTTGAAATCATTTGAATCTCAATTAAAATGTTTTACACATGTGAAAACATTAACTGGCAATACTACAGCAGTAAGCTATGTCAATAAAATGGGTGGAATCAAGTCAATATGTTGTAACACTATTGCAAAATCTATTTGATTTTGGGTAAAGAAACAAAATGTGTGGCTCACTGCTAGTCACATTGCTGGAACTGAAAATACTATTGCAGATGCCGAATCTAGAAAGTTCAATGATCAAGTTGAATGGCAGTTAAACAAAGACATTTTTTGTGATATATGTGAATTGTGGGGTGAACCCCATATTGATTTATTTGCATCTCGCCTCAACTCACAATTGAAAAGGTTTTGTTCATGGAAACCTGACCCTGATGCTAGTTTTATAGATGCTTTTTCTATAGACTGGAGTGACTTTAAATGCTATTTATTTCCTCCTTTCAGTTTACTAGGCAGATGTGTACAGAAGATCTTGAAAGACAAGACAACAGTTATTTTGGTAGCGCCGTTATAGCCGACTCAAGCATGGTTTACTCTGGTGATGCAGATGTTAATCGATACACCTATACTGATTATGGCAAGGAAAGATCTACTGACTCTTCCTTACAAAGACACTGTCCATCCATTGAACAAAACATTGAATCTAATGATATGTCATGTATCAGGAAACAGTTTATTGACAGAGGAATTTCGGCAAAAACTGCCAGCATCATGTTATGCTCTTGGAGAAAAAGCACTAAAAAACAGTACAAAGTATTATTTCAAAAAGTGGTTTTCTTACTGTCGTGAAAGGAAATTTAGTGAAGTTCAAATTTCTATAAATATAGTGCTAGATTATTTGACTATTTTATTTGAAAATGGTCTTGGCTACAGTTCCATAAATACAGTAAGATCTTCCCTTTCTGTACTAGGTTTAGTGATAGACAATGTCCTTGTAGGAGCACATCCTTTAGTAGTCAGATTTATGAAAGGAGTTTATAATTTTAGACCAACAAAATCTAAGAACATTTGTGTATGGGATGTATCATTAGTTTTGAACTACTTGAGAAAGCTTTCACCTGTAAATATGTTAACTTTACAAGAAGTGACTTTGCAGCTCGTTATGTTGATAGCATTAACAAATGCTACTCGTGTACAAACACTGAAGTTTTTAAGTATTGACTGCATGAAAAAATTGAGGGATGAATTTGTTTTTCATTTAGATGTTTTATTAAAACAGTCTAGACCAGGATATAAGAATCCAGATGTCAAACTGAGAGCTTTTCCTCCAGACAGAAGGTTTATGTGTATATACTGTTTTGAAAGAATATATTAAACGTACTGAAATATTGCGTGTTCACACTAACAAGTTGACTTGCAGCACTATTTCCCGTTGGATTAAAGTAGTTTTGCAAAAATCGGGTAAAGACACTCGACAATTTAGTGCTCATTCAGTGAGATCTGCAGCTACGTCTAAAGCTAAACTGTACAATGTTTCTTTAGCTGATATTATGAGTAAAGCGGGTTGGACAAATGTGAATACTTTTGCAACTTTCTATAACAAGAGAATTATAAATTCTTATAGTTTTGATGTAGATGTGTTGATTCTATGACTACATAGAATTCAAATTAAACTTCGACTTTAACCAAGGTAAATATCGTTTAATTTAGTAATTCTATACAAGATAAATCTCACATAAAATCACATTATATAAAGAACGATGTGTGAACTATACAAACCGACATAATAGGTTGAAACGTCAAATTAGAAGTACAGCAGTCAACAATGTGTTATACATGTAATCTTTGAACAGTAAGATGTAGGTCAGTGTGGTGTACTTAAGGGGTAATCAAACATGTATGTGCTTTATATGAAAGGAAGAAAATGTGAAATATATACCTAGAGAAAGGAAATGGATTCCAACAACACAGAAAAAAACCAAGGCAACACACATGATTTTGATTGAGTTAATTGTATAATTTCTAAAACATATAAGCATTAAATAATTGGTTTCCAAATTCATCTACATATAACAATACTGGCCTAACTTCAAATATAAAGAAGGCAATTATCAAACACAATAAAACTGATACAAATAAATATAGAATTACTGCTAAATGCAACTTTAAATTGTGCCATTTCGTCTAAATTCCAATCTTTCTGGATCTGCCTCAAGTAAAAATGTTTTGAATGTTTCGCCCTTTAGCAGTACCAGTTTTTGTGATGACCCTTTTAAATATTTTACAATGTCATTGAAAACGTTAACCAAAGGTTCAACATACAAAATTACATTGCTTTCGCTCTTCAGTACTTTTGTTTTTTTAAGAAGAGCAGAAACTGAGCGTAGATAAAACCCGAAGGTTTCGCGCTTTTCGTTTATCATATTTTGAAAATGCTTAAGATCTGCTACTTTTATCGTTTGCATCCTTAAATCATTTTCTTTAAAATAAATAGTATTTTTCAATCTTTCAATATTGGACCGTAAATCTTCGAATTCGTGTTCCCTACTAGTAAGAGAATTTTGATGTGATCTATAATTACTCCATGCAAAGTACTTTTCATTTCTGGCTTTTTCAATTTCATCACTCAATCCAGAAAAAAATGCTACAATTCCACCAATCAAAGGAATGGCATAGACTCCACTTTCTCTTTCTCTTTGTTTACGGCGGTAATCACTCTCTGCTCTTTCTATTTTCCTTGTAGCCGTTTGAATATGTTCTTGCTCAATGCGAACAGCCTTTTGGGCATCTTCAATTTGATATCGTTTTTGACTGATTTCAAGATTCGCCTTTTTAATCTCTACTTTCAATTTACTTATTTCGTCTGATAATTCCTTTTCTGTCGACATGGACTTCTCAAATTCATCGTTAACATATGATTTCAGTCTAGATAAATAACCGTCTGCTATTTCAAATTCCGTATAAGCTTTAAGTATATAATCATATGTATTTTGCATCTCATCTTTAGAGAGTAGCTTGTCAGATTCGATATAGACATTAGAAATTATTTGGTATGCAAGTAGAAGATTATGGATACCGGTATCGAAGTGTGGTGTCACGTGCACAATAATAAGTGAGTCATAGTTTACCATTGACGTCTCCATTGCCCTAAGAATCAAACGAACACCTCGAAACTATCTTTGCGTCCTTATCTAAAACCAAAAACATACAACATATTTGAATATCATATTTAAAATTATATATGTTAGTTTTTAAGCTAATGATTAATCGTCGATAATAAGTGACTGTATTTCAAGGTCAAAATCATCCTGTTGCATCTTGTATACTTAATATTGTACCTTGACATGCACCTTATGGCATTGTTCATTGGTGGAGGATATTTGGAGTGATATAATCGTAGTTTAATACTTGTGCTTTATTTCATGTTCTGTTAAAAAAGAAGTATCTGTAAAAGATTGAGTCTACGCCGTACGTGACGCTATTAATCATTATACATATAGATCATAATTATAAACTGTATTAAAGAAAACAAGTACAAATTGAAATGAAGGTTGCCTTATGCTATAGGTTGATGTTTTAAAAAAAATATCTTATTTTGAGTATTTGCTGATGATATACCTTAATCAGTCTTGGCTAAGTTTATTCAATTCTATTGAAGATATAGAACGATTTACAGATTGACTACATATAGTATAGTTAGCTGTCTATTATCAAAGACATTGATTATCCACTAGATGTTTGTTTTTTGTAATTTCTGTCGCTGTGTTATTGTTGCATTAGTGATGCCCACCACCTCTTTATTGTTATAATGTAACCCCCCCCCCCCCCAGAGGAGAATACGCCAAACAGCCGTTTACCACCCAAGTAAGGTATTGGTACATGTATACCAGTCCTGTACACTACGTTGTTACAACACTTATACATTGCCGTAATAGATAATTATATAACAACTTTTAAACGAAGTCCATGTATCTCGTGATTTTTTTTTATCATTTTTCTTCGTTGGTAACAGAAAAGAAACCAGATGAAATGAAATGAAAAATAGAGGCATTTATAATATTTAAAACATTTCTTCGTTACATGTCCGATTTACTTTAAGCGCCGACCGTGATATTTTGATTGTTAACATAAATCTGACTACTGGGCTTGTGATACCCTCGGGGAAATAAATCTCCACCAGCAGTGGCATCGACCCAGTGGTTGTAAATAAACTCATCATAGATACCAGGACTAAATTTAGTATATACGCCAGACGCGCGTTTCGTCTACAAAAGACTCACCAGTGACGCTCGAATCCAAAAGTTGAAAAGGCCGAATAAAGTACGAAGTTGAAGAGCATTGAGGACCAAAATTCCTAAAAGTTTTGCCAAATACAGCTAAGGTAATCTATGCCTGAGGTAGAAAAGCCTTAGTATTTCAAAAAAATCAAAAATTTGTAAACAGTAAATTTTTAAATATAACCATATCAATGACAATTCATGTCAGCACAAAAAGTACTGACTACTAGGCTTGTGATACCCTCCGGGAAATAAATCTCCACCAGCAGTGGCATCGACCCAGTGGTTGTAAATAAACTCATCATAGATACCAGGACTAAATTTAGTATATACGCCAGACGCGCGTTTTGTCTACAAAAGACTCATCAGTGACGCTCGAATCCAAAAAAGTTGAAAAAGCCGAATAAAGTACGAAGTTGAAGAGCATTGAGGACCAAAATTTCTAAAAGTTTTGCCAATTACAGCTAAGGTAATCTATGCCTGAGGTAGAAAAGTAGAAAGGTAGATAATTGTCTCTTATACATCAACAACCCGCCATCAGAACAAGACTCCACCAATACATTACTATTAATTAACCTTTTTGTTCATGTTGACTTGTTTGTGTATCTTACTTTGCTGAACATTATTGCTGTTTACATTTTATCTCTATCTATAATAATATTCAAGATAATAACCAAAAAACAGCAAAATTTCCTTAAAAATTTCCAATTCAGGGGCAGCAACCCAACAACCAGTTGTCGGATTTATCTGAAAATATCAGGGCAGATAGATCTTGACTTGCAAAACAATTTAACCCCATGTCTAAATTGCTCTTAAAGGGAAATTCCGCGATTTTTTACTTATCATCTAATTATGTTCATCTTAACATAAAAAACACATTTGCAAAGTTTTAAATTTATAGTCCTTCTAATAACGGAGAAAATCAAGTATTTGTAACTTTTTTGGTTGAATTCTCGAGTGGGTCGTGACGTATTAGCCCGATTTATTGCATTCTGGGAAAAAATAAAATCTGTTTAACTCTTATAGCTTATCGACAATATACGTAATTAAAAGCGCACAGCTGACGAATGGTCGAAGTTATTAACCACAATTTAAGAATGAACGAAAGTGAATATGCACATATATACCGTTTTGTATTGATTGAATTAAACTCCTATAAAATTATCTCTAGTAAATGTTTTTGAATAAATTTAATTAATTATTGTTGAGATTTTTTTCATAAAATATTTATTGAACATTTTTACTGATATTGAACTGAAAATATTTCAATTCTTTTTACCGTTATTGTTTTGATAATCATTTCAATGCAACTAATGTGTGAGCAGAGTGTGTATATTATTTTGTAAAGGTCACTGTATATTTCTCGGCTTGAGGTCAATTCGTTTACCTTGTAGCTATTTAGCCGCAGGTGTGAGTTCAAGCGTACACAGGTATAAATGTTGTTATTTGGAAAGGATAAACAGAAAGAATTAGAAAGAGTATATGCTGCCATGATGTTAATACACTAAGATTTAATACACGATGAGAATAAAGATACAATAATTAAATTGTGTAAATTAATTGAAAATAAAATTCTGATTCGTAATTCCGAAAGTGTATAAAAATAAAAGGAAACAATTTTTGATTACTTTCTTAGCGGTAATTGGCGTGAAGATTCAAATATGAAGCAAAAAATAGTAGTTTTAATCTTAAATAAAAACTAAATGCAATATTACCCAATTTGATATACCATTGTACATCTGTTTGATATCTTGTACAGATAAACGACAGAATTACCATACAAGCATTTATAGTCAACACAATCAGAAAGAGTTCCCATCGTTAGACGGGGAATATGAAGGCTTCCAAGAATGAACAAGTGACATGTCTAACTCTGAACAGTTAGAAAACAGACTATCGACATCGACCGCTTGTTCTTGATATTTGAAACTGTATGCATATATATACGTATACGTTTATGATATAGTGATGAGTTCTTGCGTCTGACAAAAACTAAATTACTTCGTGGTTATATCTTGCCATACGTTTATATTGGTTTGTAAGGTGATTACTCAAAATCGTTATTTGAAAATCCTGTTTGTGAGATGTAGATTCATTTCAATACAGAAATTTCGTCTATATATTTCACAAGTGTATAACACGGAGAAGCTCTGAAGGTTCATTACTCCAATTTTGTTTGGGTGTGAACCATCGATGTTTACAGCAATATCAAAGAATAAGGTGAAGATGGTAGAAAGAACTATGGGCGTCATGTGGCAAATATTACATGCATATCGGACAATGAGTTGTCAATCTGTATGAAAAGATTTCCAATACAACTATATTATTGAGAAGGAATGTTTACATGCTATACTCTCGTACTAGTATTACAGGGTTCTTGTGGCGTTCACCTTAGACACACATCGTTTGAACGATGTTTAAAAAAAGACAGAACCAATTTAATGTCATATTTCCCTATTTTTTAAATATAACTAAATTCTTTTATCTGACAAGAATACCCCTATTTAGCGAACAAGTAATTTATTCTTTTTTCTGTTATTGAATACCAAGAAAGAAAATAAATCCCGAAATTAATTTGAAACTTTGATACTCAAAAGTTTCCCAGCAAAATATTCACATCCCCTGGGGATAATTAGTGTTCGTCCAGTGGCATATATAACAATTGTGATGACGAACTCCTTCCTTTGTTTGAGAACAATCTTATTGAAATATAAATCTGTGATTTTTCTAGGTCCACAGCTTCAATGAACCAAAGCAAAAGTTATACATCGACCTGTATTTAAATCAAATTGGTTCTCTTCTTCTTTTGGTATACAAGTGTAGTCTATCGACATTCGATGATTACATAATGTTGGCATACGTGGACTAGTCTATTTTCAACACTTTTACCCCTATTTATTCAAAATATATGTTTTTTTCTTATGTTCAATGTATACACGTATATATTTTAAATTGCGCTATAGTTCCGTAACTTTCTATCCAGTCGTATAAACGAATCGTCGGCAAGTGCGTACATTTTTTTAAATCAATATTTCTGGTCTGTTCCAATCTGTCCTTCACTATTGACAATGACTATATATTACATTTTCCCAAATTCACCCTTGGAAAAAATATTTAAATAGATTTTAATTTCATCAAATCTTATTTTTTGGGTATTATTTATATTTTTATGAATTATATTCTTTACACCAGAAATGTTATTTATAAACAAGCGTATGAGTTTAGTAATGACAAGTAAGACAGAGTTGTATATTATACATCTGATAGTTCAAAATGGAAAGTTATAAGTTATCAGCCGTGTACACTGATCAATACCTGCAGAAGTGAAACGATGCATGAACTTGCAAGCCCGACAGGAAATCGCTGGAATACCTGGACGTGTCACCTCACACCCCTCACAATACCTTTGGAAGTAATACCTTTAGCCATGCTGGTGATCAGATGAGGGAAGATCAAAATATATTTGAAAAAAGTTTATTACTTTAAAGAATTATGAACAAATTTGATTTTCGAAAACAATTTTCACGGAACACTTAATTATGATTTCAACTTTGACTTTTCACCTAATTCCAATATCAACAGTTTAAAAACAACAGACCATGGTATTTTAAAAAAAAGTAAGAATATTTTCCGTATCAAGTTAGTTAGTCGGATTAAACAACCGTACGATTGACAAGATATCGACACGCAATTACGACTACATCGGTTACTGTAGTTTTGTTTCTTTGTGGTTTATAGACATATCGTTTTTATTCATCGGGAAAGAAGACAAGATGGCGGATCTCGGAGAATTGATACTCTAAATTTAAAATCGATGGTGATCGCTTATCTAGCGGAATAAAACTTTAATATCTATGAATTTGAGCATTTTTATACAGAATGAACATAATATCAATTTTTGATTTTTTTGCGAAGTTTCCCTTTAATGCTTTGGTTTCAGAGTTATAAGCCAAAATCTACATTTTACCCCTGTGTTATATTTTTAGCCACGGCGGCCATCTTAGTTGGTTGGCAGGGTCACCGCACACATTTTTTGAAATAGATACCTCAATAATAATTATGGTCAAGAAAAAAATATAAGTATGGTTAAATTTGGACCAGTAGTTTAAGAGAAGATTTTTGTAAAAGATTAGAAAAAATTACTAAAAATTGGTAAAAAATGACTATAAAGTGCAATAACTCCTTAAGGATCAACTGACCATTTTAGTCATGTTACCTTATTTGTAGATCTTACTTTTCTGAACATTATTGCTGTTTACAGTGTATCTCTATCTATAATATTATTTAAGATAATAGCCTAAAAACGGTATAATTTCCTTAAAATTGCCAATTCAGGGGCAGCAACCCAACAACCGGTTGTCCGATTCGTCTGAAAATTTCACAGCAGATAGATCTTTACCTTAACAATTTTATCCTATCTCAGATTTGCTCTAAATGCTTTAGTTTCAGGGTTATAAGCCAAAATCTTATAAAATGATATATTTTTAGCCATGGCGGCCATCTTGGTTGGTTGGCCGGGTCACACCACACATTTTTAAAACTAGATATCCCAATGATGATTGTGGCCAGGTTTGGTTTAATTTGGCCCAGTAGTTTCAGAGGAGAAGATTTTTGTAAAAGCTAACGACAACGTCGACGACGACGACGGACGCCGGACGCAAAGTGATGAGAAAGCTCACTTAGCCCTTCGGGCCAGGTGAGTTAAAAATAATGGTGCTTTAAAATACCCAAGACATATGTTGATGAAACAGAAATGTGTTGCTGCAATAAAATGCAGGATTAATTACCTACAACTGTCAAATTCAAGGGAATTTTTTTCCCGACCTATGTTCGTTTACAACCGGATGTGACGTACCATGATTTTGTGGTACTACACCTGTAATTGTTTCTGTTTCATTTATTCACTACTGTTTTATATTCAGGGTGATTTCGACCTTAACATGTGGTTCAGATAGCTAGTTAAGATGATGTCTTCTAAAAAAAATTTTGGTGATTTGTGACGTTGTGTTATTGTTGCTCCTAACGAATCGTTGCATTTTACATGTACGGTTTAAACTAATGCTTGTCAGATAATGCGACATAAACCAGATTATGTTAATTAACGTAAACGAATATAACTCCAATAAGAATAAATACTAAGCTTGTGATGAGGCAAAACAAGTTGTTAGTTTTCTCTTTGACAACATCTATGTACGTTTCGGCTTAAAACTCTGCTCAAGTATTTGTTTAAAACAAGAAATGTTATTTTCTATTGTTACTTTCTTTTTAATGATAAAAATGTCCCTTTTACTCCATTTTACAGTATAGATATATATAATTATATAATTATTTTCTGTGACTGTATCTTACATTAATTTGTAGGATCCTTTTCTATAGATAATTTAGCTGATCTGTAACAATAACATCTTCATGCCTTATATATCATGTACTGTAGTACGCCGCTAGATTAAAACTGACGTGGAAAGGTAACACATGCCCACCGAAAGCTCTTTTTTTGAGAGCCCAGGTGGTCGTGTGGTCTAGCGGGACGGCTGCAGTGCAGGCGATTTGGTGTCACGATATCACAGTAGCATGGGTTCGAATCCCGGCGAGGGAAGAACCAAAAATTTGCGAAAGCAAATTTACAGATCTAACATTGTTGGGTTGATGTTTAGACGAGTTGTATATACATTATGTACACAGCCATATATCACCATCATGGATGGCGATCCGATGGATACATCTGTTGTAGGGTTGTCACTGACTCAGACGTACTTATGAATATAATTATTTTCTGTGACTGTATCTTACATTAATTTGTAGGATCCTTTACTATAGATAATTTAGCTGATCTGTAACAATAACATCTTCATGCCTTATATATCATGTACTGTAGTACGCCGCTAGATTAAAACTGACGTGGAAAGGTAACACATGCCCACCGAAAGCTCTTTTTTTGAGAGCCCAGGTGGTCGTGTGGTCTAGCGGGACGGCTGCAGTGCAGGCGATTTGGTGTCACGATATCACAGTAGCATGGGTTCGAATCCCGGCGAGGGAAGAACCAAAAATTTGCGAAAGCAAATTTACAGATCTAACATTGTTGGGTTGATGTTTAGACGAGTTGTATATACATTATGTACACAGCCATGTATCACCATCATGGATGGCGATCCGATGGATACATCTGTTGTAGGGTTGTCACTGACTCAGACGTACTTATGAATATAATTATTTTCTGTGACTGTATCTTACATTAATTTGTAGGATCCTTTACTATAGATAATTTAGCTGATCTGTAACAATAACATCTTCATGCCTTATATATCATGTACTGTAGTACGCCGCTAGATTAAAACTGACGTGGAAAGGTAACACATGCCCACCGAAAGCTCTTTTTTTGAGAGCCCAGGTGGTCGTGTGGTCTAGCGGGACGGCTGCAGTGCAGGCGATTTGGTGTCACGATATCACAGTAGCATGGGTTCGAATCCCGGCGAGGGAAGAACCAAAAATTTGCGAAAGCAAATTTACAGATCTAACATTGTTGGGTTGATGTTTAGACGAGTTGTATATACATTATGTACACAGCCATGTATCACCATCATGGATGGCGATCCGATGGATACATCTGTTGTAGGGTTGTCACTGACTCAGACGTACTTATGAATATAATTATTTTCTGTGACTGTATCTTACATTAATTTGTAGGATCCTTTACTATAGATAATTTAGCTGATCTGTAACAATAACATCTTCATGCCTTATATATCATGTACTGTAGTACGCCGCTAGATTAAAACTGACGTGGAAAGGTAACACATGCCCACCGAAAGCTCTTTTTTTGAGAGCCCAGGTGGTCGTGTGGTCTAGCGGGACGGCTGCAGTGCAGGCGATTTGGTGTCACGATATCACAGTAGCATGGGTTCGAATCCCGGCGAGGGAAGAACCAAAAATTTGCGAAAGCAAATTTACAGATCTAACATTGTTGGGTTGATGTTTAGACGAGTTGTATATACATTATGTACACAGCCATGTATCACCATCATGGATGGCGATCCGATGGATACATCTGTTGTAGGGTTGTCACTGACTCAGACGTACTTATGAATATAATTATTTTCTGTGACTGTATCTTACATTAATTTGTAGGATCCTTTACTATAGATAATTTAGCTGATCTGTAACAATAACATCTTCATGCCTTATATATCATGTACTGTAGTACGCCGCTAGATTAAAACTGACGTGGAAAGGTAACACATGCCCACCGAAAGCTCTTTTTTTGAGAGCCCAGGTGGTCGTGTGGTCTAGCGGGACGGCTGCAGTGCAGGCGATTTGGTGTCACGATATCACAGTAGCATGGGTTCGAATCCCGGCGAGGGAAGAACCAAAAATTTGCGAAAGCAAATTTACAGATCTAACATTGTTGGGTTGATGTTTAGACGAGTTGCATATATATATATATATATATATATATATATATATATATTAATTTTGGTCGTCTTTCGTTTTCTGCAATGGCAGTGTCATTTTTAAGCTTTGATTAGTATTTCTTTGCCTCTTTGCTTTCAAAATTCAAGAGATATCCCCTCATGTGCACTCAATGAATGAAAACGATTTATAACTTAGCGATAGTGTATTATGTCATTGATTTCCCTACTACACATAACTTGAAGTTTTACTTTTATTAGTCTTTCAATGATATAATACAGTATAGAGTGTTATTTTCGCAGGATGTTTATTTTCGCTTCTTTTTGCGGATGAATGACAATCGCGAATAAAAATTCTGCAATTTTTTTTGCTTATGTTCAGTACTTTCTAATAGCTAAT
Organism: Mytilus galloprovincialis; assembly: GCF_965363235.1. Taxonomy (NCBI): domain Eukaryota; kingdom Metazoa; phylum Mollusca; class Bivalvia; order Mytilida; family Mytilidae; genus Mytilus; species Mytilus galloprovincialis. Next base: position 19,031,640 of record NC_134845.1, on the reverse strand, counting down.
GCGTTTTGTAAACGATCTATTCTTTTTCCAGTCTGCATGTCAATAAAAGTATAGGTTAGTTTTAACAAAAAATGACTGCCACGTGTGTATTTCCTTATAAAATAGTGTCAAATAGATTAAAAGTGTAATGTACTCTATCAGGTAATTACCTAAATTAATAAGTCTCAAATTACTTAAGAATGTAAGTCACTCTTGCTAAAGGGGCTAAAAATGGGCGCATCAACAGGATATGTGTTTCTATGCATGCGTCACCAGCAATCAAAACATCTCAATCTAGAATAGAACATAATAGGTAAACTATTTGATCAGGCGACTATACTGGTATCTAAAGATCCAAGGCAGTAAATAGTCATTAATGAGTTGAGGGATACACAGTCACATTGATGACGCGTGGATTTCAGTCGTTCTTTCTTATAATTCTTTGTGCACTCATAGCAGGAGACGCTTATCATATAGAGACACCTCGTCTCATCCTTTTTGAGTTCATGCAATTCCTTACTTTATTAGTTATTTTGATTTGTATCTCCTTCATCGATTTATTAAAATTGAACATTGGTAAACTATTGTCTTTTAATATTTCTTATCTCGTAAAATGGTCTACACGTATTATTCTTCTCTATAGAACTAGACCATCCGCCTAATATAAAAAATCCAGAATAAGAAAACATAAAGGTCATGAAAACATGATAGACTTTGAAGTTTTGATAGAAGTAAACTGTAACTATTTTATACGGTAGAAATGATCACATTCTGCTCATTTTATTGTGTATTACTTTTGACAAAACGTTGTCTTTGTCTTAATATCCGAAAGGCGAAGCTAAGAACTCAATCTTACTTCTTATGGGTAGAAAGGGGTATATATGTCGTATCCATATGTAAATTTAATCGTTTTCATGGTTATAATAGTGTAAAGTTTTTTTTCGATGTCGTCGGCGGCGTCCACAAATATTCACTCTGTGGTTAAAGTTTTTGAAATTTTAATAACTTTCTTAAACTATATTGGATTTCTACCAAACTTGGACAGAAGCTTGTTTATGATCATAAGACAGTATCCAGAAGTAAATTTTGTAAAAATAAAGTTCCATTTTTTCCGTATTTTACTTATAAATGGACTTAGTTATTCTGCGAGGAAACATTACATTCATTCTGTGGTTAAAGTTTTTAAAATTTTAATAACTTTCATAAACTATCCTTGATTTGTACCAAACTTGGACAGAAGCTTGTTTGTGATCATAAGATAGTATCAAGAAGAATATTTTGTAAAAATAAATTTCCTTATAAATGGACTTATTTTTTTTTTGCCAGAAACAAAACATTCACTCTGTGGTTTAAGTTTTTAAATTTTTTATAATGTTCTTAAACTGTCCTGGATTTCTACCAAACTTGGACAAAACCTTGTTTCTGGTCATTAGATATTATACAGAAGTAAATTTTGTAAAACAAAATTTCCACTTTTTCCGTATTTTACTTATAAATGGACTTAGTTAACATTACATACAGTCTGCAGTTAAAGTTTATAAAACATTTATTAGATTCATAAACTATCCTGGAATTTTACCAAACTTGGAAGCTTCTTTCAATCAAAAGACAGTATTGAGAGGGAAATTTTTATTGATGTTTTTCCTCATTTTTGTTGAGTCTGCGATTAACAGCAAAAGAAGGCGAGATACTGGGTTCCGCGGAACCCTTACGATTTTTTAAATTAGTTTTTAACATATGTCAGTTCATTTAGTTTTCTCTCAACTTTTGCTAGACGTTCCTGTCTTTTTTTCATTACGATCTTGCTTATTTCATTTAAGGCATTTTGGCAATTTTCATTCAGCTGTTCCCTCTTCTCACTGATTTTCGTTTGTTCGGTCTTCGGATCTAAAGCAGCCAGCCCGCCCAATGCGTTCATCTGATCAAGTAAATGCTTTTCCGATATTTCCACGTAGGTTGATGCTATTTCATGAACTGCATACGATAATGCACTTACTTTTAACATACTTTCAGAAACAAGTTTACGCGTTAAAGCAGGAAAAGCATCGTTTTTCAGTTTCAGTTTTGTTCCTATATTTGAATGTTCTATCAAGGTATTCACATTGACATAAAAATTCATTTTTATCATTTTTGATATCGTTTTAAAAAATCTCACAACTCTTCCCCATTCTTCACGAACATTTTGTATGGCTTCAATACCTTTTATTAAAGTCTTTCTGATTTCTTCAAAGTCAACCTTTTCAACCTTAAATTTAGCTAAATCCTTTAGGGTATCTTCCATTCGTGCATTGTTTCTTCTAAGGCTTTGAAACATTTCTTCCTGCTTTTTTCTTGAACCTTGCAACACCTCCTGTGCAGAATCGACTTTAATATGAGCTTTTATTAATTCGTTATGCACTAAACTAGAACTAAACATTGATTTGTGCCAACTCATACGAGGACCTTTACTATGCAAAAAAGTATCTGCATCTGTAGCAAATCGTTCTGAAATAAGTAATATATCTTCTACTTCCATAATTAATGCTTTTACTCTGTCGTCATTTAGTTTCAAGTCTTTTTGTAACGCTATAAGTTGTTCACACAACCGTATTGAATCTTCACAAATTTGTATGGCTCTCATATGAACCTCAGATTGCATTTGATCTCTATTTATGTTCCTTAAATTTAATTTAAGACTTTCTTTTGCAGAGCGCACTGAATCAATTTCATTCCAGTTAGGTATCTTTTCGCCTTTTTCAAGGCGTGAGGTTGCGACATCTACTAATGTATGCACATGTCTATTTATTTCCTCAGCAAATCTGTAGGCTCGTTTGTTTGCTCGATCTTCTGGCGTTTCTGCTTCTTCTCTTGTCGTTTGAATTTCCTCAAACATATCATCCCAATGGCCACGAAAAATTCTTTTAGCTACACCCATAAATCCATCAACAAGAGATAATCCTAGCAATTTCGTACTAGATGGCATTTCATCCAATGTTTCCTCAAAATCATTCTGCATGTCTTTTATTTCTTTTTTCATATCCTCTATCTGTTGTTTCATAGTTTCCCTTTCTGATATTGAGCTTTCCTGCTCTATTTCACTTGATTTGATCGCCGTTTCGGTATCTTTATACTTTTCCTCATATACTCCTTTTGCAATTGTGCTTGCTTCATTGAGTTCGCTGATTGTTTTCATGAATAAGTCAAAACTGCTTTCGGTATTTACAGAAAGTTTCAAGCATTCATCTGCAATATTTTCTATTTTCCTTAGTGTCATAGGAACAAGTAATTCCAATTCGTCGTTCGTTCCATCATTCATTATTTTAAATAATGTCTGAACATGACTATCAAGGTTGGTAGTGTGTAACCTTATGCTATCCATATTCAGATGTGCGTCATTGAACGCATCCCATCCCATATTACTTAACTGAACCAATGAAGCCCTGAAGGAATTTGGATACTTCAAATATTTAAAACCGTCTTTCGGAGCATTTTCAAGTAATGTAAAATCACTTTCGGTTGCTATCAGCATAAGTTGACCAATTAAAGCAATAGACGTAGGTGCTGATGTCAGTAGGCTGTCCCACTTTGAAAAAGGAGCTATCTCATTTTCTGCTATTTCCTTGGCTTGTTTTCTAATATCACTATTATCGCATGTATCTGCTTTTGATGGAGAACTCCCATTGATCCTATAACCATTATAATATGAATAAATAGCAATTTATATTAGAGACCAGTTAACAATTTTGCTTGATTGAAATACAACATAATACAAAAAGCTTTTCTCAACATGTCATATAAACCATTTGAATAAAATTGATTATACAGTTCGCAATCTCTTCCAATACGTCTTTTAATTAATACCTGCATTTTGCTGTCGGAAAATTTGTTAGTTAAAACCAGAGAAAGACACCTGATAGACAATATGATAGAGTCAGCACAAGGCTTTCAACTAAGTCTTTGGTAGTCACAACCCTTTTTAAACTAATTACAACTTTATATATATCATGATAATTGCCAATCTTCACTAATCCTACGGAAGTGGTTTTTTGTAGGCTGGGCATACCCCAATAAATAATGGTTTTATATAATAGTGCTTTATCTAGTAATTAAAAATACCAGGCTAAGAAGCTGGTTCACCAGAAACCCGTTTTGTTAATAGTGGCGTTCGAAATACAGTTGAGCCATTCACAACGACAACAATATTTAGTCTACTTTGGTGTGTATTTACAATTTTATTTTGTTTCCTTAGTCAAATATAAAATAAAAAGATTTGTCAATGAGACAACTCTTCGCAAAAGACCAAATGACACAGAACAAAGACTGTTAAATGTAATCTGAACATAATTTTCCCCTGCCTAAGTAACAATATACCAACTTCAACTGAATATATCCAAACTCATTCGTTATTTTCAAATTGTTTAAGCATGAAAACATTACGAGCAAAACATAAACAATTATGTGTAGATTGAAACATAGCTTTACGAAGTTGCAACCCGTCTTTTAAAGTACAATTATGTAATAATTCGACAAACCAAACATTAACATATAAAGACATTTAAAATCAATATGAATGAATTCATTGGTGTTTATTGTCCAGTGGCAAATATTATATATAAAATTAAGAGCATGTGGTATGATTACAAATTTATATTGATTAATTACTCTACATGGTCCATGATTTGGATGATTTGATTAAATACATATCATTTAGAATTTGAAAATGATAGATATGAAGATCGTATATTAATTAACGACAAAAAAATTCAAAAGAAAAAATCGCTTATCAGTAAAATTTGTTTTTTACTTTCAAACAAGGAGATGTACTATATCATTTTTTGAATTCGGTCTATTTTAAAATATTCAGCTTGAAATATCACCGTTATAAATATTCGTCGACATTGTTAACAAGAGGCTCTCACGAGCCTGAATCGCTCACTTGTTATTTGTTTGCTTAAATATTTCATCAATGATTATTTATGCTTTTCAATATAAATTAGCATTAGTGTCTATGTTTCATGACGTACAAGGAAATAAAATACAAAATTTATACTAGATTCATTTGAGAAGATTTCTAAAGTTTTAAATGTATTGATTATATCATTTTTGTATAAATTCATCAATCTTGGTTCGATATCGTATCGATATCATCGATATCGAGAATATCCACATCACGATTGATTTGTACATGGTTGAACCTTACGCATTTACATCTCCCGATCGTGGCGAGGTGTATTCGACTCTTATCTTTAATAACAACGATTGCTCGCTCTGCTGTCGAGGGTAATATATAACATATTTAGTCAACAGTCCAAACTTCTGTACTGACATAATTAATAATATATTTTCAAAATTTCTTTTATAATAGACCTTTTCAACAACTGTCTTCACCTACAGTTGCGAACGACTACGACAGGTAAGATAAGAGGGGTCGTCCTAAAATTTGAATTGAAAATTAAAATTTATTTAATTGGCAAAGATACAGCTTTCCGAGTCCGAATGAAGTGGATATTTTAATTTAGTATAGAGAAAAGGATAGACTTTTAGTTACATTTCATCTTTTATAAACGTTGAGCTTCTTGGTGTAATTGGCAAATGAAAAAAAATGTATTGTATTGTTGATGTATAATTAAACAATGTTTTATGTCTGTTGGCAAGTGCGGCACATGTTCTTAAAATGTATATTTTTATTTTTGGCCTTGGGTGCCTCCATAATTTATACCTGATATCTGTTTCACATCACCAATTTGATGTCCAAAAAGACTTTGCAATGCCAACTAGTTGTAACTAACGAGTTGAAGTAGCGATGTGATCTTTTCCTTAGCTCTTTGAAATCAATATGTTTTTACCCCTCCCGAAAATGAATAAGTATATTAAGTAAGGTGAAGATCGGTTGAAAAACACAACTCATTCATGTTTACAAGTGTGTAACGGACGGACGGATAGTCAGTCAAGTAAATTATGAATAATGTTTTAAAAATTTCCACTATTTGATAAAAACTTTTACAGAAACAAATTATTTGTTATTGGCATGCGGCACACTCTTTTAATGGAAGACTCGCTGACGCATAATCATGTAATTGACGAGAAAGGTGATCTGGATGCAAAATGCTTGCAGCAAAAGTTTAATCAAGTCAATGCTAAATGCTATGTTAATACATTTATCAGAATATAGTTTGACAGAAAAATATATTTATTTAATTATTTGTTTGATATATCTTCTGTAGCTATATAATCAATACAGTATATAACAGCCAAATCGAATATAAAATTGAGAATGGAAATGGGGAATGTGTCAAAGAGACAACATATATATACAAAATGATAATCAATATGATAGTCTTTGAGACCACTCCTTCATTATTGTATGTGTCATTAGTCGGTGTCGAGAGTTGATGAAAAGGTATATTATAGTTTTAGCATTCCTGTTGAAGGTTATCACAGAAAACCGAATCAGAAGCACAATATTTATAAAGTGATATTTATTATATGAAATTATACTTTACCTGTAAATTGAAGTAAAAGAGACAGCTGCAATGATGTGAAAGAAAACAGTCACATACATTTTTTTCTGAAACAAAATATACAAAAAGTTAAATCAAAGTACATGAACGAAACAAAATCAGAAAAATAAATCAGGGTTTTTCTTTATGTCCCCATGAAAGTTTTGTATTAATTCTGATTGATATGAGTGCAAAAACAAGTCAGTCAGTAGAGGTACCCTTTGGAATACCGACTGTCTGCTGAAATTTAATCCATCATTTTCTACATATGGAAATCCCTGTTCCAAGTCAAAAAGATGAAAGTTCTTTTCCATTCGTTTTTCGTGTTTGAGGATTTAATGTTGCTATTTTATAAAGGACTTTCCGTTTTGAATTTCCTTCGGAGTTCGGTATTTTTGTTCATAAGCTTATTTGTCCACCAACTCAACAAATATGTTGTCATTTGAGACGTGTTTGCTATTGGAATCAGTGCGGTTCTTCAAAAGTAATAAAAACAAGTTATATCATCATTTTAACTGTAACCTTTATAGACAACCGTCTTTATAACTATTATTTTTTGGTGATTCGACCCAGTTGTGATGTTTACTTGGTCTAAGTTAAGTCAGTTTACGAATAACCTTATTAAATTTGTGTTAAGAAAAAACTCTCCATCCAAGTCACTATATACGTTTAAAAAGAAAATTATTATAGGTCATAGTACTGAGATGCTTAAAACATAGTAACAACCATTGATTTTGAGGGTTAACTTGTGATCAAGTACGAGGTAGAAGGCGTTCAAAGAGATTCTAAGATGAAAAACTAAGAATCCAAGAAAACATTATTTTTTCAATATATTTAAAGACTATAAATCTGGTACATTGTAGTTCATCTTAAGTCTAAGACGTGGTTGTATTGCGGTTCCTGGATTACTAGATATTGCAATATTGTGCAGCAAGGTCGGTGTCTGATCTTGGTATACTTGTAAAAAGTTTGTACAGTTCTTAATTGCAAACTGTCACCATCGGGATTCGAACAAACAACTTCAGTATTGACTGGATAGTGATATAATACTAGTAGTTAGACTTCTTACACCACTCGGCCACCAAAAACATGCAAAATTGGAATGCAAGGATGGATAAATTTAGCTGTTAAAGCAATAGCAGTGGCAGATTTTTAGTACGTTGATATTATTTAATGAAACAATGTTTACTTGGTAAATATAATCTAATTATTTGTGAACACAACATTTTGAATCAAATTTTAAACTGGTAACGATTTTTTCTATATCAACAATATCAATAATACCAAGTGAACTGGTGTACACGTTGCACAGTCAACGAGATCAATTTACCAGTTTGACCTTTTCTCATGTTTTTAGTTGATCTTATTTTTAATGGCTAAATGTACTATGCACATGCGCAATCGTCTCCAACTGATTTAGATAAAAGGGGTATCCCAACCATTTTTCCGAAAATTATGAAATACAATTAATAGATATTTATAAAGTGATAAAATCATCAAATTCCCCAAAAATCACACATATTCAACAGATGACAATGAATTTATGAAGTTGTAAAGTGAAGCCCTCTATAATGCGTTAAAACTGTGATTAACCTTTTATATATACAACATTTTGTACAATGTATTGTCAAAATCATAGATAATGTACCTTAAAGTCTTTGAAAAGCCCTCTTGAATTTAACTCATATTACAAAGTTTAATTGATCGTCAATGTTTAAAAAAAATCGAATTTTGAATACACAATCACTTTTCAATTTAAATAAAATACTTTTACTTTTACTTTCGTTTCTTAGAAATACAAAAATCCTAGGCTTTCACTATCACCGACAGATGTTCTCGTAATGAGAGATACCAAAGATTCCTAAATTAACTATATAGCTCCGTAGCTAAACTACAAACATGTTCTTTTTTTAATGTTATATTAGGCGTGTTTACTATGGGAATCAGTGCAGTTTAAAAAAAAAAAAGTAATGTTTCATGACCTACGCACGTACGTTTCTCATTTTTGAAATAATAGTTTTGATTAATGAGTCGAAGTAGTAATACCACTCCATCAGAGGTTGAATAAAAAAGATGCATGCATATAGATTCAAATTCGGTCAAACTATTGTCTTGAAGCTAAATAATGTTTTAGTTATGGGATTGTTTTCCCTACGAAATTGAATCAAACTGACCTTTTATGACGTATAGTTTTACAATATTCCATTTTTGTATTCGTTTTTAAAAGACACGAAAAAATAGCCTTGAATATTCAAACTTAAGGTTTATCCCAACTATTTTCAGAAAATTATCAAATAGATTTTAAAAAAAACAAAAAAAAAAACAATAAAGAAATAATAAAAACAATAAATTTCTAAACTGAAAATCACACATAATTATTATCCACCATTTTCTACATAGAAAATGCCTGTACCAAGTCAGGAATATGATAGTTGTTATCCCTTCGTTTGATGTGTTTGAGCTATTGAGTTTGCTAGTTGATTAGGATTTATATCACAAATTGAAATCATCACTTCGTAAATTTTACGGACGCCATCACGAGTTGGTTGCCCGTTATGGAATATCTGTTATATAGATGATATCGGATATTTTCCTTATGTCGTAACTACAATCCCGTTCACTTTTCACGAATGTGACATACCGAATTGAACTTTTTACCTTTATTTGTGCATTTTTACCTATTGTGTCTTTTTGTTTAGTTCACGCATCATTGTCAATATTATTAAATTTGATGCAACTGTCATACAATTAAGTGAGAGGGTTATCGCTATAAGATCAGGTTCAAGCCCCCATTTTCTACATTTGAAAATGTCTGTATCAAGTCAGGTACATATGCGCTTGATGTCCATTCGTTTTTGATGTGTTTTATCATTTGATTTTGCCATGTGATTAGGGACTTTCCGATTGAATTTTCCTCGGAGTTCAGTATTTTTCTGATTTTACTGTTTATTCAACAGATGACAATACATTTATGAAGTTGTAAAGTATAGAAATTAAAACTCATACTAATAAGTCGAAAGAGCATTAGTTAAGGAACAAAATAAGCTAAAAATATTGATAGGTTACCGTTATGTTTGACCAACTATGTAATTGATATACCATGAGCCTTAACCATTTATTGTTGATGAGTTTGTGCTAATAAAATATTTGTATTTGTATTTGTTATGGAGCTTCTGTGGAGCTTCTTCTTCTCACCTAAGTTCATCCTAAAAGTCCTTAGACTTTGTGTATTTAATTCATATAACAAAAAGTTTTTCATCACTTTCATTGACCGTTAGTGTTTAAGAAAATAAAATTTTGCAAACGCAATAACTTTTCAAATTGTATAAAATACTTTTACTTTCGTTTCTTAGAAATACAAATTCCGAGGCTCTCAATATCACCGACAGATGGTTTCGTTATTAGATAAACCAAGGATTTATTCGTAAACCATGTATACATAGTAACCATATATCTCCGTGGATAAACTGTACATTTAAACAGGTTTTTTTTAATGTTTTCGTATGCATTTTAGATCAAATCGACTCACCTGATATAATGAAATGTAGATTGAATAAATCAATTGCAAACGTGGCTTGAACTACATATGAATGCAATATCAAAAGGAATTCTATTTATAGATGACACCAATGATTTTCAGAAAATGGTTTGAATTACATGCAAGCATGCATGCTTGTAGAAATCAGTCAAATATATAGAAGGGGAAAAATAATAAATTACAAAATTCTATACATCTTTTATCTCTTTTATTGGTTTGTATTGATACTTAACATATACACTACCATTGTATGTACCCTCAGAGTCCTCGTAGTATGTACAATATGTATACATGTTATCGATTGTCATAATTTATGTTTCTTCATTAATTTGTTTGTGTCTTGACAATCCAGTTTTGCACTTTAAAGATATCCATAAAAATTTACAGCGAAAAAAAAGTGATGTAGAAGTCCTTATACGATCTCCAACATTTACTTTTTTTTTTTTAGCTCAATGCGTCTATATAAAATAATTTTGCCTATACTTTTTATAATGGAAAAACCAAGTTTTTATTACTTTTCATGATCTTTCATGGTCTGTTTACGTGACATGTTTTGGTATTTCTTAACATGCAAATACATTTAAAGTACAAGCAAACACAAGAGACAGTTGTACTGTTTGAAGATATTGTTGCATGTTTCTGAGCTACTACAAGGAATTCAGTTGTGTTCGTTAGGATTCAACAACAAAAAATGAAATAAACAAAATTGTTATCGCCTTTCTATGAAAGCAAATACAGTGCTTACGAATATTGTACACTGTTAAACTAAGTAAGAGGTATCTTTTCGGAACTTTACAGTGCATTTAGTCTTGAATTGATGCAAAGAAAAGTTAGTCTAAATATCTGACAAATCCATTTCAACATGTAATGTTTCTAACTAAAGCTAGTGTTAGATCTAGAAAAAACAATGGCAATGAGTTGGGAATATGACAGTTGTTTGATGTGTTTGAGCTTTTGATTTTTCCATTTGATTAGGGGCTTTTCTTTTTGATTTTCCTCGGAGTTCAGTATTTTTGTGGTTTTACTTTTTGATAGTATTTGAATCATATATTTTAGCCATTAAGTAATATTGATATTATTTTTGCTTTCTTTACGCAATTAGTTCAGAAAAAAAAAGTTTAGGTACAGGACAGGTGTCAGCCTGTTAGCTTATCTACTCGAAATCATTTCTTAAAGATTATAACAATCCCCTTTCCTAATAGAATATTGAGTATTTGACTTTGATTGAAATGACAGTGTTTTCATAATTTAAGGGATATCTCTATGCCAAAATATTAAGAGGTTTTTATAACAACAAAGTCAAACTTGATGTTGAAAGGGTTAAGCTTTTGTATGTGACGAAGCAGCAAAACATAGTTTTTAGAATTGGTAAGAAGGATAATAAATAAAATTCTCACTTTATTGATCAATATTGAAATAATTGATACACAATAATATACTGTATATATATTATGTAATTTTGAGTACTAACAATTACTAACAATTTTTCTAAATATACAATCTAATGTTTAACGAGGCCGGGATAAGGTACCGGTACTTTCTGTATCAAACTAACAAATGTGAAAGTTTTCAATAAAGTATGTATAATTTAAAAAAAAAAAAAAAAAAAAAAATAAATGTGTGGGAAGTATGAAACAAATGTTGTGGCTTATACCTACATCATTTTGAAAAAGACTAAAGCTACCACAGGGACAACCAATCTCATGAGTCGAAAACTAACGAAAAAAAACCAAAAAGGCAAACAACATTATACAAAACACAACATGGAAAACAAAAGACTGAGCAACACGAAACCAAACAAAAACCAAAGGTGATTTCAAGTGTGCAGCAATAGTGAGCAGATCCTGCTCTAAATGTGGATCATAGTTACTAGTTGTTTCATTGGCAATCAGAAATCATATCCAGTACTTTTATTATGATGTCTAAATATGTAAACTTATGGGTTTTGTCTTTGGTGTTGGTTTTGATGTCTAAGAAACATTCTATAAGATTATCACTAGAATGTATCCAAAGTACACGGATGACCAACTTGCATTATCATTTTCCATGTTCAATGGACCGTGAAATTGGGTAAAAAAATCTAATTTGGCATTAAAAGTAGAAAGATCATACAATAGAGAACATGTGTACTAAGTTACAGTTGATTGGACTTTAACTTCATCAAAAACTATCTTGACAAAAAACTTTAACCTGAAACTTGCAATTTCTGTAAATAAAGACAATGCAATTTCCCATAAAACTCCCTTTGCGGCTAAAACTATGTTACTTTTACTATGAAGTTTGGCGAAAAATTATATCCTGGAATGGAAAGTTGATATGCACTACTATTTTATTCAAAGGTCAAAACATAGGGCTGTGTGGTATATTTTCAACATTTACATGCCCTGAACTTGTTAGAGTTTAAACTTATACTAAAATTATGTACTGCCCCTTTCTTTACTTTTAGCCTACTTCAGAATTCATTTTTCACCACAATTGTATGTTTTTATACTGGTTATAGTCCCATGTTATGTTTCTATGAGATGAAACATAGAGAACATATCTGGGAACCAGTATGTCAACAAATCAAGTTATCTATGAATAGTGTAACAGTTATTGGGTTCAGGATTGTGTACTAGTTTTTATGATGTTCGTTCTATCAATAAAGTTTGAGTCCTGCAGACATCTTTTTGTCACAGCCAAGCTTTTGTTGATATCTGCAATTTGTGGTGCCAAATAGGACCCATGTTACAAAAGAAGAGCTTTAGGCTCACAATATTATATATCTCCCCATAAGAGGCATGGTTTGAGAAACAGCTTTACGATACTGTTGTCAAGTCATTAAAGATTGCATATTTTGGCGTTAATATTGAGTCACTGATAAGGTCTTTGCATCGGAACTCAACACATTTATTCTAAAAACAGTTATTGGCATGACACGGGTTATGTTCTTCTCATATATGTTATGAGGGTATGATACTAAACCCCTAACGGGAAGGATTGTGCCTGATGTTCATATGATGAAATCATAATCTTTCAGTCAGTTTAATTGAAGTCTGGAGCTGGCATGTCAGTTAACTGCTAGTAGTCTGTTGTTATTTATGTATTATTGTCATTTTGTTTATTTTCTTTGGTTACATCTTCTGACATCAGACTCGGACTTCTCTTGAACTGAATTTTAATGTGCGTATTGTTATGCGTTTACTTTTCTACATTGGTTAGAGGTATAGGGGGAGGGTTGAGATCTCACAAACATGTTTAACCCCGCCGCATTTTTGCGCCTGTCCCAAGTCAGGAGCCTCTGGCCTTTGTTAGTCTTGTATTATTTTAATTTTAGTTTCTTGTGTACAATTTGGAAATTAGTATGGCGTTCATTATCACTGGACTAGTATATATTTGTTATGGGGCCAGCTGAGGGACGCCTCTGGGTGCGGGATTTTCTCGCTACATTGAAGACCTGTTGGTGACCCTCTGCTGTTGTTTTTTATTTGGTCGGGTTGTTGTCTCTTTGACACATTCCCCATTTCCATTCTCAATTTTATTATTTACAAAGTGCAAAATTAAGTCTATAAATTCAATTTCCTGGTGGCTGAGATTCAACCTTGAATCATAAAATCTGCTTCCAATACATAAATACACAAAAACAAAGTACAACTGCTTTATTATAAAAAAATATAAATCATTAATACATCCAAAATGAAATTTGCAATTGGTAACAACATTGTGTGATTTCAGAGGCAATTTTGTTTCCAGCTTTTTTTTCTATGACTGAAACTAAAATGCAGGTTTGAAACAAAAGATGAACTACCATACACAATTTTGGAGAACAGCTCTTTACATATTCATTCAATAGGTGCAACAGTTTCTTTTGATAAAGAGATTTTTTTTTCACACTTAGTTTAATTAAACAATATATTAGGAAATTACATTACATTCATAGTTTGAAATTTAAAAAATATAATCCAATAAATAAGAATGACTCCTAAATGCTTATTGAATCGAGACACTCCTTAGAAAGTAACAATTGAGGGTCAATTATCTGAATAATAGTACCAGCATTTGGGTGAAATATTTTACGAACAGAAGAAAAACAAAAACTTTAGTATAAATCTACAGACATGCAATAACAAGTAAAAAGACTTTGTTCGTAAATCATAATGTAAAAAATAATGTATACAAAGAATAAATATCAATAAAATATACAAACAATAAAAAAAATATGGATGGATTTAGTCATACTCTGGTCTTCAATGATTGAAGAGAAGAGATAAAGCCTCTACAACTGAAATAAAGAGAACATAACATTTAATTATAAAACACTTCACAAGCTTTATTTTCAGATCTTTTTAAAAAATGCTTTCTTAAAGAAAATCTAACAGGAGCATATGAAATTAAGTTAATCAGTGCAAACATACATCGATATACATTGTAAAACAGATAAAATGATGGTTGGGTGCATGTTTACAGAAAATCAATCATTAAATCACTGTAATAAGTCCTATAATTCAATTCAAGACACTTGTATTTCAACTTTGTATCCAACTTAAGAACAGTTGTACAAAAACAATATTTTATTACAACTGCTAGGTTAGGTAAGCTTGACAAAATTGACAAATGTATTATATCTCGACTGTTCTGCTGAACATTTTTCAGTAAACTCATGTTTAAATATAAAATATACTTTAAATATGACACAGAAGAAGCATTGATTGACATCATAAAAGTTAGACATTTGTTTGCATTGTAATCTATCTTGCATATACTCTGCACATGGTTACACAATAAAGGATTCATATGATATTTAAAGTCATGTTCATAAATTGTAGGGAACAAATCTGCATGAGGTTCTAGTAGTTTTTAAAGGATTCTTTGGGAGTAAGACATGCTTTTCTAAACACAATTGATGTAAATAATGCCATGCACTAACTATATCAATATTCACAAATGAAGCCAGGCCTGTTTATATTTCTGGTTTCCAGTCATGTGGACAACATTGTACATGTATTACAAGTTTTGCAAATATGTTACATCTCTCAGATACACTCACACACATGCACACACTTAAATAACTTAACTAATTCGTTTCCCATATACATATCACATTTAGGAATCACAACCTTTCAAAGCACTATTCAAGTTCATGCAATAAATATGTCTGAATCCAAAAGAATATTCTCACATTGACTATTTGGAAAGAAGAAAAAAAAATCTTTTACCTTTTGTTATTCAGTTCAACACATATAGCAACATCTTGTGCAATACTTAATTTAAAAAGAAACAACCTTACTTATCTTATAAAAAGTTACCTGCCAACAAACTTTACATAACCATTGTGAGATCATTCACAGAGCTACCATTTAAAATACTGTGATACTCAATCATTGAGATAAGTAGGTTCAAATTAGGAAAGTTAATTGTAAATCAGGGTGCAAGACTTAGAAATTTCCAGGGAGATTTTTATTTCTTATGTAATTTTATTTTAATGTTACTTGTATGCAGTTAATATTGCTGTGTTATCAACAACTACAAAATTACAGGTATAGCTATAATTTACCTCCTTCACTAATGTAAATTGCATAACATATTCTTTTAAAATGTAAGAAAAAAAAGACCAACATAAATTATTTTATGATTCAATAAAGGTTGACCTCGTGTGATTGATAAATAATTATACAATCTGTGAAAAGTCTGTAATAAACTTAATAACAACAACAGCTGCATCTAAGGTGTAAAGTTACTGTAACAGTTCATCAAGGTTGGACTGGTCTCTTTTCCTGGAAAAAATAAAAACATACAATGACCTTCACATGACTTTAGTGTTGAAAACTATAATACTTTTTTTTTCAAAATCAAATCTTAAAAGATGTGCATGGTTTTTAAAACAGAAAGTTCACACAGTTCTACCTATAAATTCTTGAAATTTCATGTCGGCATAATTGATTTGACTGAATGAAATGTTAAAAATAGATGTGATCAAATGGCTGCTAATTTTAAGGAATTCTACACATGCTACAGTTGTATAAATGACTAAAGATATTAAAGCAAATATGAATCTTAGGATTACGGTCTTTTTAGCATATACCTCCAATTCCCTTATGGCTTATCTATATTCATGCATAAAGGAATTTTATATATGACATGAATTCTGTAAGTTGCTATGATAAAAACTATATACCAAATTTCAAATGAAGCATGAAGAAAAAAAGTATTGAAAACTGATTTGCTGCACTGACAGAGTGCAAACCATCTCCTTATTCCTAGGTAGGGAACTAATAAAAAATAAACAGTGTTAAGAAATGCACAAGTTTTACAGAAAGAAAGAAGATTAAAAAATTAAAAATTAAAGTCAGTTAAAAATGTGAATAAAATGAACATGTGTTTAAAACCACAGACAAGTTTATGCAGATGTTAGCAAAAATACACACCAAATTCAGTAATTTTAAAGTTAGGACATACATAATATCTAAAGCTGCTCAAATAGTGTTAAATATCCCACCAAAGTAAATAAATAAATCATCTATTACTAAAGGTACTATTAACAGAACCTTCAAATCAAAACAACCAATCACAATATTTTCCAAATAGCAAGTATGAAAGAAAAGGGGCATTGGGTCTTCAACCTAAAGAGTCTATAGTCCAGTTGTTGTAATGCATATCATATATTTTTTTTGAATCCCGAATTTTCATAGCTTCCATTGCTATAGTTGTTGCCCCTTAGAGACTGTTTGAGTTGTTGGCCTTTAGAGACTATGAGTTGTTGCCCCTTAGAGGTTGTATGGTAACCTGCAGATATGTCCTGTGTTTTTTATAAAAAGATGAAATTATTCCATATATAATTCAGTCTTTAAGCTCAACCACAAGTCCTACAGCATTGGCTTGTAAAATTACTTTAAGGCTTGTAAAAATACTTTAGGCAGCAACCATTTGATTTTCTGGGGGGGGGGCTATGAATTTTTTTAGAAAAAAAAGGTTTGTTTCCAGTTTTTGAAAAAATCCATAGCCCCCCCCCCCCCCGAAAAATCAAATGGTTGCTGCCTTAAGGCTTGTCAAATTAAAGAACCTTAGTGAGCACGCTCACATACCCCATGTCCCCACATTGTCATTGGAGAAATTAAATAAGTATAAAAAAAAAAATTGTATAAGAAAAAATATTGAATAATAATTTCCTGTCAATATACATAGTATGTCCTTATTATCTGAAAAGGTTTCGTGAAATTCTGTTGTGTGGTTTGAGAGGAGTTGCAATGACAAACTGTTGCAGTAGTACATTAAAGTAAATAAGTTCAAAAGGGGCGTAACTCCTAGAAAAAAAATTGAATCGCAATTTCCCGTCGATATGCACAACTACATAGTATGTCCTTATTATCTGAAATTCTGTTGTGTGGTTTGAGAGGAGTTGCGATGACAAGAAACAGGACTGACGGACTGACGGACGGACGGACGGACGGGTCAAAAACATACCCTCCGCAACTTCGTTGCATGGGGTATAATTACTTTAAGGCTTGTCAAATTACTTTCAGGCTTGTCATATTGCTTTCAGGCTTGTAAAATATTTCTCTACATGCCAACAGAATCCAACTAAAATTTTCCCAAAGATATAGCTTCTGGCTTGTGGACTATATATTTTTTGCTTGAGGTCACAATTTTGACTTTATTATATACATTTATTTCATGTTTACCCGGAGAACCACAAATTTTGACAGTACAAAAGTGATTATTAAAAAAAACTATTTAAATCAATCAAATCACTCAGTGTATAAAATACCTACTCTGATTCAGCCCTGAAAATTCACAAAATTTTAAAACCATAATTAAATTTAAAAAAATAAGTGGGAAACATGCTTTATCATTCAATATGACCATGCTTTTATATACAGCATTGCATTCAGAATGAAAGCTATATAGTTTACTAAGACAAGTTGCCCAAAATATAAAATAAAGGCTTTTAGACTTTTATTAGTGAATTTTGAGATGATTTTTTTTCTTTCTATGAACCTATAGGTACCAGGGCAACTTGTACATGTATTCTATAAATATTGCTATATAAATACTATTAAATGTCTATCTGTATATGTGTGCCTCTGTATGTGGATTGTATATACATAAATATATGTGTGTTTGAATAACTCACTCATAAACATGAAAATGCTGATAAGATTTGCATACATCTGTAGCATAAAAACCTGTTCTACTTAATAAAAGCATATGTTTTAATATTTCTAGACTAAGCAATAAAATGTAAGTTGTATATATCTGCTCACTAAGTTTACCTTCAAACAAAACATTTTTTTCAATATCTGTAATCAAATCAAACATATTGTGAAGTAACATTGAAACCCTTGCTAAACTGTTCAAAGAAAATTACAATTCAAAGCTATTTTCTTTCTTGAAAAAAACTGATAAAAAGTGATTCATTTTCTGGATTATCTTGTGTGCAAACTTCAGGTCTCTTGCTTTTTCGGATCCATTTTATAGTACCTTTAAGAAAATGTGCATGAAGTTCCTATCAGATATTCTTTTTATCCAAAAATTAAAATATCTACTACTGTGTGTCTAAAAAACATAACGTGCATAGAGTATAAGTGTTCATTCCCTATCAAGCACCTTTAAATACCCCACAACCAATACCCATAAATAATTTGTATTTCAGCTATTTTTACTCACTTTTTGGAACTTTTAGGTCTAGCCGACTTTGGTTTACTAGATTTGGGTCTTCCAGATTTACTTGCTTTTGGCTTCATGGCTTCCGCTGCCCCTTCAGCAGTATAAGCTAGGTATACATTAGACAAGTCTGGCTCTTTTAACTGTAGTTGAAAATATCAGATGTCAACACATTTATAAATGATTTAAATAGTGAAACAATAAGTGCTTTTTGATTTCTAAGAAATATAACATACTTTAAGGTCTTAGAAATAAAGAAACTTTTGCTCCCTTAATTTGGTCTCAAGAATATATTTACCCAGGTAGTAAAAATGCTATTAAAACGTATAGAATAATTGTTTTAGTATTCAAACTGTGTATGTCATTTCGGGGCCTTTTATAGCTGACTATGGGGTATGGGCTTTGCTCATTGTTGAAAGCCAAATGGTGACCTACGGTTATTGATTTCTGTGTCATTTTAGTCTTTTGTGGAGAGTTGTCTTATTGGCAATCATACCACATCTTCATTTTTATAGTTAAATTAAATCTTCTCCCAATTAACATATTTAGCAACCCTACTTCACATCCTCATGAAGCATCAAGAAACAAATAGAATACAAATGGTAAAATGGCAATACTATAGCAAGCAAACCCTGTAGTATCATGTGCCAAAACAACTTTTCCCTCTAGTTTTAATACCTTTATTTTATCATGTCCATTATGTTCAATTTGCGTGAATGTTTGATTAAACCTTATTATTGGCGTAAGCCATCTGTTTATAAACTTTTACAATTATTAAGCACTATACTAATGTAAAAGACCTGTGTAACTTAGGAAAATATATATTTAGAGCACTAAAGCTCAGGAATGACTGTTTTCAGTAAGATGATTTGTAATTAATTTTTTACAAATATTTGCTATTTGGATTTATATTTATATGTTTTTATTTTTTTTGTGAATTTAATACTTCTGTCTGTTTTGTCATGATCGTATATTTTTGTAATCTATATTTAGTATATATTGATTATACATGTACCTATATGTTGTAAAACATTTGGTTTATAAAGAATTGAATTGAATTGAATACCTCTCCCTGTCAGGTTTAATCAGAACATTAGGTCTCTGATGCTATAAAAATGAAAGCCCTGAGTACACACCTCATTTTTATCCTGATCTTTTTGTTGTGTTTTCATCATGTTGTTTCCAGTGTAAGCAACACATTTGAGCTGCCATTCTCCAATATCATCATTCCAATGGACATGCTGTTCTATCATTTCCTAAGAAAAAAAAATCCAATTCATTATAAATAAAAAAATATACAAGTCAAATACCAGTGCATTATCAAACTTTAAATTATCAAATTGTTGATCTGTAGACCATTAACTTTTCTTGTTGTTGTAGGATCCTCCTGAAGTTTTAATTGTCCTTTTGAACAGATCATCTTTTTTGTTATTTTTTTTTTACTTCACAATCTATATAAATATGGAGTAAATTGTATTAAGGTTATTATGTTATATCAAATGTTCAGGTATGCACAGAATCAGCCTTCAGTGGAAAAATGCTAAGAGCACTCAAAAAGCTTTCTCAAAAAGGGACTTGAAATCAGTTTCATATTTCATAGACAGTTTTTTATCATCAAAGCTAACCATTATTCACTCAGATGAAGCAAATTTCTTAAACTTTGCAAGATAGGTTAGAAAATTATTAATACCAGAAATTGCTATGCATCAAATTTTTATCTATAATTTTTCTCAGCAATTCAATGTATACTCCATCTAACCAATTTTCAGTATTCCATAGGATAAATATATCATTTATTTTTTGTATGTATGGTTTTTTTTTACTATTCTCTCCACACCATATTGCACTTCAGTAACCACTTTTATCGCTATATTGTGCATTTTTCCTTTGATCTTTTTTTGTGATAATTTTTCATATCTTGCTACTCACTTGAGATGGAAAATTATTGCTAGAAACTTAGGAGGCTTGTGGCATTACTAATGAAATTGACAACGTCGTCATAGGTAAAATAGTGATAAACAGATTATCATTGGTCATCTCAACTCGAGTGGTATTCTAGCTTTCGCCGTACCAGCTGAAGCGAGAAAATCAATCTCATTGAGATGATCAACGATAATCTATAACTCTTTAATATTTATGACAAATATACCTGATATTCTGGAGGTATGAAGTTGTCTATAACTACCATCTGTAATTTTAACTCCCTACTCAGTTGTCGTACATTCTCCAACAAACCTTCCATCTCTCTCTGATGTTCTTGCTGTAAATCTGCGATCTAGAAATAAAACTCAATATTATCTAATGAAAAACATTTTACCTTACTATTCATTGATTTTTACACAAAGAATAAATCTGATGCTTTATCATGTTAAATGGACTTGATCAGAGGATTGAATAAATGACAGTACTTAATTTCATTATTCCAACATTCAGGAGGTCGGAATCAAATATTTATTCACACAAAATAAGGCTTTCAAACCGAATTTTCCACAATAATGTTATTATTGTTTTCTTCTTACCTCTGATTTGGCTTGCATTAACATGGTCCAAACTTTCTTCAACTTTTTTGTTTTTCCAGCTTTTTCTTCTTGTAAATTGGAGTATTTTTCTTCTATGTCTAATCTTTCTTGCTAAAAGACATTAAAAAAAACCGACATTAATTTGGCTTACATTGGAGGTGGAATGTGTAGAACTTTTGTCAAGTAAAGACAGGCTATTTACAGATTGTGTACAGTTGAACGTGTAGTCAAATCCCAAGGGACTATTACTGTATAATCTTTCTTACTGTTGAACGCTAAACTGTGACTTTAAATTACTCAAATCAACAGCATTTGAACTCTGTTTGACAGTTGTCTATTTGGCAATCATACCAATCTCCTTATCTTTATATTTTTCATATCAGACAAAATTTATGCTCCTTAATGACTTCATGTTTGGTTGAGTTGCAGTATAAATCTATACTGTCTGATTAACTATATCAGCAAACCGTTGATAATATCTTTTTTTCAAGTCAAATAAAAACTGTTCATTTACAGTTTCGTGGATACATGTGAACAGGAATTCAAATGTTCAATGAATTACGAATTTTCTAAAGGCTTTGTATGCAGAAATTTGCAAAACCACTAAATCAAGTATCCATGAAAATGCAAGTTTTCCTAAATACACAAAAGTTGGTTCCCACGAAAATTAATGAATCCACAGTAAATTTAGTGTTCCCTTAACTAGCTTTAATGAAAGACTTATATTTGTTGATCTGAGGTCAATCTGCTGAAATGAAGCATTAAACAATTGGATCTTATTTTCTATGTCTTGTGTACTGTTGTAGCCATGGTGTTTATTTTCAACTTATGAGTTTGAATGTCACTCTGGTATCTTTCACCACTATCTTTAAGACTGTGACACATTAATATAGGCATTGTGACATTGTAAACGTACAGAAAAATGAAGGAATTTGAAAGTTGTCTAAATGTAATACCTCCTTCTCCTCTAAAGCTGTCCTCAATTCCTCTTCCTTTTCTTTCCTCTCCTGTAATTCCTTGGCACTTTCCTCTAACAATCTTTCTTGCTCCTCTGCTTTTTCTAACAGATTTTCACCACCAACAATCAACTTTTTCTCTATTGCTGCTAGTTTCTGGTGAAGTTGTTCTTGTTCTTCTCTAAATAAAAAATAGGTAGAAACATATGATATTTCATTACAATATAAAATTGAGAATGAAAATGGGGAATGTGTGAAAGAGACAACAATCTGACCATAGAGCAGACAACAGCCGAAAGCCACAAATGGGTCTTCAATGCAGCGAGCAACTCCTGCACCTGGAGGAGTCCTTCAGCGGGCCCCTAAACAAATATGTTACTAGTTTAGTGATAATGGACGTCATACTAACCTTGTATATGCTGCAGCTCTATAAATTGAACTTCAAATAGATCTAGAAACTTTTTTTTCTTCTGATTTTCGATATACAAGTACCATGTCTCCTAATTAAAGCAACAATGAAAGGTGGATACTGGTAAGGTGTTAACAGATAGAATACTCCAACAAAGTATTCAACAAAAATACTTTGTTGATAATCAATATAAATTTGTATACTGTAAAAACAGAAATTATTACAAGGTTTTTATTAATGAGAATTATATGACAGGGTAAATATAGCAGTACTAAGCAATTGCATTCTGATTTCTGATATACAGCTTTCATAAAAATTGCAATAATTAATCTCAAATGGGTTAACATTGGTCATATAAAAAATCGCAATGATAAATGCTCAGAATTATTTCTGAATCTTTAGTATGCTTTGAAACAAACTCCAAGTGACAGACTTTATTGTAGATATAAAACAAATACATTAAGAATGAATTTCTAATGGTTAGCGTAAAAAAAATATTCCAAACTCTTTAAGGAGAGTTCATTTTAAAACAAACAAATAATGCAAACTTACTGGTATTTTTTAAGTTCTGATTCCCTAGTTTCTAGTTCATTCTTAACTTTATTTCTCTCTTCTTCAGCCATGTCTTTCTTCTGTTCCAGTAACTTTCTGTCCTTTTCAATAATGGCCTGTATTTCTGACATCTTTTCTTTGGATATATGGTTTCCTTTTTTACCACCACCTGTGAATAATTTAATTTTGGATGTAACGCGTCTTCTGATTGGCTGACGTTGTTTTAATTATCAGCTCATAAACATAATTTAGGTAAACCGTTCCTGATGAAGGTAAATCCAGAAAAGCGCTTCGGACGCAAGAAATTAATAACGTGTTGTTTTCAATATTTTACATCACTGGGTCGATACCTCTGCTGGTGGACTATCAGTCCCCGAGGGTATCATCAGCTCGGTAGTCAGTATTTCGGTACTGACATGATTTAACAAACTTTACTAAAATTGTCCGTTTATAAATTTATAAATTATTAAGAAACTAAGGTTTCAACTCGCTCAGGCAAAGTTGGCTAATTATTTTAGGTATATTTTGACATACAGCTCTTCAACGGTTTCGGTACTTATACATCTTCGGATTTCAAATGTTTGGCTTTGAGCGTTCCTGATGAAGGTAAATCCAGAAAAGCGCTTCGGACGCAAGAAATTAATAACGTGTTGTTTTCAATATTTTGAAACAGTAACCTAGCATCAACAAAAACATATATATAAAAAAATTTATAATATAACACATGACTAAAATAGTGCAGATTTTGATTTATTTTATAGGTTCTTAAAATCTATATGTTTTCCACATGGGTAAACAAGGTCATTAAAAAACACCTTGTCATCATTGTTTTATTGATAACTAATTTTTAATGCTTTTCTACCTTCCTTTTTCTTCCTTCTTTGTTTCTTTCTCCGTCTAACAACTCCGTCTTCACCTACAACTTCTTCCTCTGATTCAGACTCCGAGCCACCCTCGTAATCTGATCCTAAAAAAAATAAATAACTGTTTTGTCCATTCAACATTTTTTTGACAAAATCAATTGAAAATTTAGGCTTTATTTGGCTTTTCTGCTGTATATTATATTTGTGTTTCGTTCTTAATTTTTTTGTACATAAATCAGACTGTTAATTTTCTCCTTTGAATTGTTTTACATTTGTAATTTTGAGCCTTTTATAGCTGACTATGCAGAATGGGTTTAACACAATGTTGAATGCCAAAAGGTGATCTATAGTTGATAGTTTTTGTGTAAATTTGGTCTCTTGTGGCAAGTTGTCTCACTGGCATTTATACCATATCTGCTATTCTTATATCAAAATTAAACATAAAATTGTATTACTTTTGGAAGACATTTAAACAAATTATATATTTTTTATTGGGAGTTATCTTCCATAGTTTATAATTTGTATTTCACTGTCTCTTTATAGGAGATAGATACATACACCATGCACATGGTATGTAAGTTTTTGTAAAATAGATTGCTTAACAAATATGGTTATTCAAATACACATCATAGTGTAACTTGAATATCTGAGTTTAACATCAAGAACAACAGAAGAAGATATTTGTAGATGGAAGCCAAGTGTGGGCCCGGTGAGTTAAAAATATATGAAATTAGTTGAATTCTAACAACTTCAATGTTGGCAATTCCTTTCCTATCAAACTAAAATATGATACACATTCTGGACAACAATATAAAAGCAGATTAAAGCAATTTTAGATCAAACTATGGAAACAGACTGAAATCGAATAACAAAAATGTTACCTTCTTCAAGTTGCTTTCTAAGTTCTTCAATTTCTTTCTGGAATTGTCTGAGTAAAGCATCTTTAGGATCTTCATTAATTTTAGCTTTGTTTTTGATATTCTTAGCACGATTGGCATATCGTAAAGAACTGATAGATTCATCAAAATTATAATCTGCTGGACCTATGTTGGCTATCTGAAAAAAAGTAATTTTTGCATGTCTATAATTATTTTTATAATTTTAAAGCAAAAATGTAATTAATTAATATTGACCTAGTTATTTCTATTCTGAGAGATTAATTTTCCCAAATTGTCTTTTAACTTTTACAGTATCATTAGAACTTCAGTCTTTAGTAATTGATAAGTCTTTTCTGTTTACCTATATATGACTGACATAACTTTAACCAGATGCTCCGCAGGGCATAGCTTTATACGACCGCAGAGGTTGAACCCTGAACGGTTGGGGCAAGTATGGACACAACATTCAAGCTGGATTCAGCTCTAAATTTGGATTGTGATTAAATAGTTGACACAGCATAGGTTTCTGACACAGAATGAATGTGTTCTCATGAACTTAAAATTTTTGTTTTCTCTTAGAGCAATTCACTATGCTGTTGAATATTAATCCTCTCAAAAAAATGTTTGAAGAAATTTTCTTTTTTATTTATGAAATTTCAAATGAGAAAAATTGAACCCAATTTTTTTAATCACATCCCCCTTTCCCTTATTCCAAAACTAATCTCAATGAAAATTTCTAATGGAGTTTGCAACAATAACTACTCATTTAAATACATCATAAAATATTAAGATGTAAAAAAACTGCTTGTTATCACTGAAGATTATTTTAATTTATCAGTTGGTAGTAAAAAGTGAATATACATTGTATATTGTATATAACAAAGATTTAAGTTGATTCTGGACAAAGAAAGATAACTCCAATTAAAAAAAAATCTTGCTATTGCACAATATTTTGCAATTAGATATTTCTTGCTTACTATTCTGGACAAAGAAAGATAACTCTAATTAAAAAAAAAATTTGCTATTTCACAATATTGTGCAATTAGATATTTCTTGCCATTGCGCAATACTGTGCAATTGAAAAGACTTGCTATTGCACAATACTTAATATAATAATTTTAGATCCTGATTTGGACCAACTTGAAAACTGGGCCCATAATAAAAAATCTAAGTACATTTTTGGATTCAGCATATCAAAGAACCCTAAGATTTCAATTTTTGTTAAAATCAGACTAAGTTTAATTTTGGACCCTTTGGACTTTAGTGTAGACCAATTTGAAAACAGGACCAAAAATGAAGAATCTACATACACAGTTAGATTTGGTATATCAAAGAACCCCATTTATTCAATATTTGATGAAATCAAACAAAGTTTAATTTTGGACCCCGATTTGGACCAACTTGAAAACTGGGCCAATAATCAAGAATCTAAGTACATTTTTAGATTCAGCATATCAAAGAACCTAACTGATTCATTTTTTGTCAAAATCAAACTAAGTTTAATTTTGGACCCTTTGGACCTTAATGTAGACCAATTTGAAAACGGGACCAAAAGTTAAGAATCTACATACACAGTCATGACAGTTAGATTCGGCATATCAAAGAACCCCAATTATTCAATTTTGATGAAATCAAACAAAGTTTAATTTTGGACCCTTTGGGCCCCTTATTCTGTTGGGACCAAATTCCCAAAATCAATACCAACCTTCCTTTTATGGTCATAAACCTTGTGTTTAAATTTCATAGATTTCTATTTACTTATACTAACGTTATGGTGCGAAAACCAAGAAAAATGCTTATTTGGGTCCCTTTTTGGCCCCTAATTCCTAAACTGTTGGGACCTAAACTCCCAAAATCAATACCAACCTTCCTTTTGTAGTCATTAACATTGTGTTTAAATTTCATTGATTTCTATTTACTTAAACTAAAGTTATTGTGCGAAAACCAAGAATAATGCTTATTTGGGCCCTTTTTTGGCCCCTAATTCCTAAACTGTTGAAACCAAAATCAATCCCAACCGTTCTTTTGTGGTCATAAACCTTGTGTCAAAATTTCATAGATTTCTATTAACTTAAACTAAAGTTATAGTGTGAAAACCAAGAAAATGCTTATTTGGGCCCTTTTTGGCCCCTAATTCCTAAAATGTTGGGACCAAAACTCCCAAAATCAATACCAACCTTCCTTTTGTGGTCATAAACCTTGTGTTAAAATTTCATAGATTTCCATTCAATTTTACTAAAGTTAGAGTGCGAAAACTAAAAGTATTCGGACGACGACGCCAACGTGATAGCAATATACGACGAAAATTTTTTCAAATTTTGCGGTCGTATAAAAAGTCATTACCATATTTCTATTGGCTGAAATATTTATATATGTACTTTAATTAATACAATTAAAAATATGATAAATTCTGATCATACCATAGCAGTTTTAGAGTTTCCTCCTAATGAATCCTGCAGCAGACGTGTCAATTTAGAGTTTCTGTATGGTATATGTGTGCTTTTACCATCTACCAATGAGGATATTACATTACCAAGGGTCGACAAAGACAAATTGATTTTTGTGGCCTCTTTTAACCTTTGACCTGTAGCACCAGTTTTAGCTTGTCTCTCTGAACCCTGAAAAAAAAATATTCTTAATTTTTTCATGCCTGAAGCTTCTTTCAGAATAAAAATTATTTCCAAATTTTTTGCATTGTGGAAAAAGGCTACTGGCTTTTATTGCAATATTGTTTAAAAATTACTAAATTCTAGATTCACTTTACTATAGCTGAAGATTAAAGCATAACTTTAATATACGTTAGATCTGAAAAGACAGCTGCTATCCTATAATGATCTTCAATTATTCTCCAGTTTAGCTTTATAGTATGAAATAGTTATGACATTTCATAAGAATATTTTTAATGTTTTAAAGGTCACTGACATTGTCAATTTGTGTGGTTATCAATTTTCCATATACAAATTTTTCAAATGTCTTTAGGTAAGTGTAAATCATGGGTTTACTTTTATAATTGTGACATGGATGGAAAGTTGTCTCATACCACATCTTCCTATATTTATTAGATGTGTAAGTACAAGATTTGTCAGAGAGAAGTCATACTTACTGGTAACAAGATGGTAAATCATATTATCTTGGGCATAATATAATTTAATTGAAACTTCAAATTCTCCAGTCATGTGACTTACTCCTGCTTATTACTTTCTTTAATTTTTGATGTGAATGGAGTATTTAATTTAGGAAATGGTAACTTTGCTACCGTATAGGACTTCGTGCTAAATCAGGTATTCTCATTTTCCTAAAAAAATCTTGTTTGATGGCAATTATGTAAATATCTGTATAAATTCAATTGTTTAATATATGAATGCAGTAACTTACAGCTAAATCTACTAAGTGAAGTTTGCCAGCTCTGACATGATGTTTGCCATCAGGACCTTTCTCACTGCATTCAACAGTAACAGAAAATATAGCATGAGATCTAGAGCTGTGCATATTCATATTGGTAGCTCCTACGGAACCTAAAAATAGTCATAAAATCATTAATTAACAGACCTTCAATACAAGTCTAAAATCAAGAGGGAAAGGTGTACAGAGTATAATTTTCATTAAGTTTAAATTAGAACTTTGAAACTGTTTAACTGCTCTGTAAAATTAATAACAAACAAGAATATGTGTCCATATATAGGACACTATGCCCTGCTCACTCTATCATTTTAATTTCGTGGTTCACTGGACCATAAAACCATGGTCGTAACACTAATTTGGCATTATTTGAAAAAGTTCACATCAAAACAAAACATGTTAACTTACTTTCAAAAAAATTTGACCAAAACTTCAAGGTGACTATCTTCAACCAACATTTGAACTTGGTGTTGGATAGATGGACTGACAAATGGAGAAACCAGGAAACAGAATTGCTATTGTAGGTGGGGTTAAAAATGTCTATTCAAAATAGAATAAGCCATTGAAATTATGTTGGGATTAAATCATAGCTTTAATAATAATTATCTGTAAGAAAACAACTGCTTTATTAGGCCACATTTAAAAGAATGTCTGTTTCCCTCCTCGGGTCTACCCTTTGAAAACAGATCAGGAAGGCAGGTTATTTTTTTTTTAACTTGATGTCATAGCCTCGTCACAGGAATGGTTTGACTTGTCCTGTTGAGGCTACTTACTAGTTGTTTGTGCTCAATATATATATATATATGAGTGTATTTATTAAGATTATCAATCCGTTTGCTTTCAAGCACTTTTCCAAAATGGAAAATTATTTTCAGGAATAAAAATAATTTCAATGTTTTTGTGGAATATAAATTTTTGACCCGGGTGGGGGAAAGGAAACAAACATGTTTTTTTTTTTATTTTGGCCTTACAATGACAATGGTAACTCTAACATAAATTCTTACGATTTTTATTTCCCAATGTCATTATTCTGTCCATGTCGTCTGCATTATTTACAGCAAACGCAGATAAATCTTTGACATAAACACCTACATCTGGTCTCTCTTTCACCTGTAAATTAAAACAGGTTAAAAAGTAAAAAAGAATAGGGCAGTTCCCAAAGTTATCAGGTGGTGAGATGGGAGACACACAAATTCATTAAATATTAATGGTTGTAAGAATTATGAAATGAAAATTTTGATTTTATTGGTGGTTTTGATATAGTGCCCCTTATACCCCTATACATTTATTCTGGAACAACACAAACACAATACTGTATCCAACAGTTATCTGTGAACTATTTCTGTCTATCTGTATCTATCTAGTGAGGCTTGGTACATGTATCATAAATTCATGGTTTAACGAAAATTGCAGAAACAAATTATTATGATTTTATCAAAACAATATTTCATTCTTGTAAAAAATAATTTATAATGTGTCAATTTTTAAAGTCAATATATTTGTTAAAACTTTGTGACCCGTGATAACTTATGATTTTTTTTTACGCTGGGTATATCATAAATAATTTCTTTATATTTGTCTATAAGTTAATTTTACTAGACATATTTTTATACTTACTTCTAATCTCTGATTTTGGTCCTTATGCAGCAGATCTCTGACCTCTTCATTGTAAATTTCCAAATATGACACCCTTACTAAAAATCTGTAAATAAAGTTTTCATCAACATACTTTTTTTCAATGGGTTTATAGAGGAAATATTTGAAGTGTTGATAAATACTTAGAGAAACGGGCGTAAAATAATACTGCCAGTTTTAACTGTAAAATTCACTAGACTACTGTGGATTCCTTTATTTTTGTGGGTACCGAAATTCGTGGTTTGAGGAAAACCTGCATATTCGTGGATATCTAACTTCATGGTTTTGGCAAAGTCTGCATACATTCCTTAGGAAAATTTTTAATTTGTTCATCATTTAAATTCGTGGTTCTACTGTACCCACGAAATCCATGAAAATTGGTATCCAACATTTATTACTGAATCCACAGTGCTATGTATATGTGATCATAATAATACTATCATAGTATCAGCATATCCATGCCTTTAATACAGTGCAAAGTGAAAGGTATTCTGTTAATTTTCAGCTGTCAAATTTCATCCATATTGACACCTTATACATTAATTTAGGTTGGTTCATAGATCTGTTATTGAAAATTATAAGTTGTTTAATTTCATGTTCTCCTTGCTACATGTGTTCACATTTCACAAAATGTATAAACACCAGTGTGTTACTGAAGACTCTTAACTACAAATCAGTTGTTCTTTTATTTCTTTTGGTTATTGGGTAGCTGTTTCTATGATGTATACCTATCATCTCCTTTCCGTCATTCATATTGGTCAATACTTTTAATATAAACCAATTTTTACATTTGTACATATTTTTTTATTGCAGACATGCTTTTCCTTGATTTTTCTTATCCTTTCCATTCTTTACCAATTAATTAAATTCATTGCTTTTCACTTGAATAAAATAGATCATGTTTGTTTTTTTAGATGCTTTAAATTTTCAACAATTCTCAACTCAAAATATCATTTAAAAATTGCAGGAAGGAGTTTATCCGAAAAACAACAAGTTAGGCAATTTAAAAATTTAAAAGAAAATACTTTGTTTATTGTTTGACGTACCTTGTGTCTCCCTCTGCTTTAGCAATTTTACCAAATATATGAGCAAATGAATTAGGGATTATTCCTCTTAGTTCTGGTACCGCTCTCACACCTTCCATAGTGAAAGTCTTACCAGTACCAGTCTGACCATAGGCAAATATAGTTCCTAAAATATACCACCAGAAACTATACATTAATTCTATAGAGTCAAGCTTTTATTTCTGTATAAACTATACAAGTGTATATAAAAATGAAACAGCAGCCCTGAAAAAAAAGTTTACTAGTCTTTCAAGATAATGCTTATACAATTATCTATCAAATATCATTGACTTTTAATTAGCGGTTCCCTTTGAGTGACCTCATCACAAACTTTTGTTGACCCAGCAAGGGAAGACAGAAACTAATAAGATCTCTCTTTATAAAATACTTTTCATTATATGAATGTAACAACTAAATTAACTTACCATTATATCCCTCCAATACAAAGTCTACAATAGGTCTGGCTGCCTGATTATACAAGTCCACTTGTTTAGAATTGGGACCAAACACCATATCAAATGTGAATTTTTTGGGAGGCTCTCCATGCTGACTGTTAGGAATGTTCACTTCAATGGATCCTCTCACTTCATCAACCTTAATAGAAATGTAATTAGATAATTAGCCATATTAGAATTATTTTAAACTTTTGAAATATTTTTACTTTTGCATTGTAAAATATTTCATGCATTGAATTTCTCAAAATATAATTTGCCCTCATCTACTGTAAATTCAGTAATTATTGCATGCATTTATTATTGTGATTTTGTCATTTTAGACTAAAATGCTATGTTGGTTTTTTTGCGATACTGAGAAAAATCCTGATCAATTCACGTAATTTATTTCAAAATGAGAGTTTTAATTATCCCAATTATAAGCATGGCACATTTTTCGCAATAATTTCTGAATTTACAGTATATCAAATTGCAATACAAATTTTAAATCATAATGTTATATATCTTTAGCATTTAGATCTGTTGTGGATAGTTTATTAAACTGTCATTTATTTAGATAGCTGCATTTTTAATTTTTAGATTTAATTGCTATATATAAACAATAAACATTCAAAGTATCACACATACATTGTACATTGACATGTAATTTACTTTGTAAATAGAGATATACAAGTAAACAAACATTATGTAAGGTACCATACCTTCACACACATTACACATCCTTGTTTAACTTCTGTGTCATTTAAAGGTCTACACCTTACACATACTCTAACACAATCATCTTGCTTCTCCTAAAAAGTAAAATGATAATTTCAGTACAGACAAGGGACTGCTGATGGATATGGTCCTCAGTCCCATAACTTCATTTGTATATGGATTCAAAACTTAAGCGTGATTTTCAAGCTGATATCAATAATGGCATGAGTTTCAAACTTTTTAAGGATCTAGCATGTCTAGTTAGAATGGTTATATCAACATGATCAGTACCTAGAAATTTTCAACATAACCACTGTATGAATGTACTACATGTAATTGTGTTAGCTGCGGAACCGTAGGACCTAAGAGCTATGGTTACAGAACTTAACAAATGTAACATGTAACCATGCATACAGCTTTGGCTCAGTTAAGAGTAATAAATTCTTTCCCAATTTTTTGTGGTAATTTTTTTTAAAAGAACAATGTTGTTGTGTAACATTTACTGCTCATATGTGTATAGAATAACCAGCAGACAGAATTTTTTAAAATAATTATGGCTCTTTGTCCATCGTTCCTGTAAAGTTTTGACTCTGCAACAGAAAAGGTTTGATGCAATAAAGGAAAAGTGATTATTGTCAATGGTTGTATGATATCAAAAAGTGTTTCAAATTATCAGGTCATAAAACTTTGCTCAGTGCTCGGAGCACAAAAAACGTGCTCGAAACATGAAATCCAGCAATTTGATTGGTTGATTTTCGAGTCTGAGTACTAAAATCATGCTCGAAAGTTTTATGACCGTGAGGGCAGGTGTTGCAGATTCTTAGGGCCAAACAAACAAGTATATATGTTGACTGTACACCTCCCTACCATTAAGTTTTTTTTGCTATTTTTGATTAAGCACTGTTAAAGTCACAATTTTGATTCCATAGACTCAATGTAAAAAATAATATCATAAATAAAAAAAATCCCTACCTACTTACATGACCTATTTTTATCAGCATGTAACAGTACAAAACACATACTTTTTTGTTTGGCCTAATAGCAATAAGTTAATATCATAGGTCTGTCATTATTGTTCTTCCAAAATAATGATGTCACAACTAAGAGAAAATGTCTGATGCAAAATTTAAAAGTGAACAATAAATGTTTATAACTGTCTTTAGATGTTTGCATTTGCTTAAATGAATGTGGATTGCTATGTCTGGTTCTATGGGCTAGTGGGATCAACAGGTTTAATGTACATGATGTAGTGACTACAACAATTATGTGTATCATTTTGTAGGAGATAACAAACTTGTCTGTATATCTTAGACGTCTAATTTTAAGTGGGTGCCCATTTAAAATTGAGTCTGTCATCATTTCAGTTACTGAGCTGGTGTTTCTTATGGAAGTGGCCATGGGTCGCTCTAGATCTTCTGTGAACTTTTTCAATTTGTAAAATTTGATGTTTTTGATGTTGACCCCTAAGGGTTGAGCAGTATTCTAATTTTGGTCAGACAAGAGCATTAATATGTTATGCATGAGCTTTAACTATAAGTGAGGCTATTTTAAGGTTTCCTCAAATAAATCCAAGAGACTGACACAATACATGAAATATTCCAATTTTGATGTGCATCTTAATTCTAATTCATTTGTTTATCCCAGAATTTGGCAGAAATAATTATTTCAATTACTACATGTAGTTACACAAGGTCATGTTTTTCTCTGACTGTTTTTTACGTCTTTACACTAAATCCGTTGGATGTTGGATGTGTAATGATTGATAATTTAGTCTTATAGACTCTTAGATGCATGAATTTTTTATTAGTTTATAGTGGCTTTGATCTAGCATGTCTAGTAATCAGTAACTACCAGTACTCTCTGCTCAGTACTTAAGTGTCTTTTTATTTTTGTTTACAAAATGTATATTGAGATTTCTCAGCACAAACTCCTCATGCCTCTTGTTTGCCTTTATAAAGTGAAATTACACTAACCTGGTCACTTAAGTCAATGTCAAACCCGTATTAATTGAATTATTACATATTGCTATTTTATTGTGTTTATTTCCTGTAACATATATATATAGTTTTTTTTACACATGTTCCAAATATTTTGTCTGTGTATTGCATGTTATTGGTTATAATAATATTGTTTGAATGCCTCTCCTGAGGCCCTAGTTTGGTCAATAAAAAAAATATACAACCATGTGACAAGTACCCTCCCACTTCCACTCTGTTTTTTTTAGATGTATTTGTATTTGTATCCATCTGATGAGTTAAGCTTTTTTCAACGGAATTTTAATATGAGGCAGGCATTACCTGTGAATGGGGACGAAGTCTACATGAATTATTTTTCAACTTCAATATTTGTTAAAAAAAAAGAATTGGAAATACTGTAACGTTTACGAATTTGGTTCTGTTGTTAGGGATTTTACTTGTGACGTTATTTAAGTTATGACATCATGTACAATGTAAACCAAAAAACGCAATGCATCAGGTAACGTCAATTCATAGAATTATTAAAAATGAAATATTGGTATTGTGTTCCTATATTTTACTAGACTACTCAAAGTCTCACTACAACGAGTCCGGAAGAAAGAAGTAGATTTCTGTGTTCTGCGCAAATGATTGAACAATTTTGAGTTCATTAGTAGGAAATTTTCACCAATTTGTTTTTTTTTTTTTTTTTTCTACTGTTATATAATTTCGTTCATATGTTGTACTGTTACACCTGTCAGTAACTGTCATGACTGTCCCAGGTTAGCGGGAGGATTGGGATCCAATCAACATCTAATTATGTATGCCTGTCCCAAGTCAGGAGCCTGCAATTCAGTGGTTGTCCTTTGTTGATGTATTCAGGAACATATATAGTGACGGGACTTGACACTACTTGATTGTAGTTGATTTTATTGTTGTGCCATTGTAAACAAAGATACAATACGGTATCAGACATGTGTTAAAAACGGACTCACTATTATCCTAAAGATTTCTGATAATATCAATAAAATGTCATTCAAATTAGTTTTATAGTGATCATGGTGATGCTAGTGTATCAAACTTGTATTCTGCCACTTCAAATTTGTTAAAATCGCAAGCAGTTCATCACAGAACTGTGCAGAATGCAAACAAGGCAATAAAAAAAAATGGCTGCCATTGCCGCAATGATTTACAATTTCCTAAACTATTATAAAAGTAAACACTTCACATCTATAATACTAAAATTACGAGGTCCAATTTGTCAGCCGTCATCGGGACAAATCAAAGAATTCAACTCTATATATAACTAATATAGGATAATACTAAGTGTAGATTAAAAATTACACCACTCCAGACCCTTTTGTTTTCCACATAATTAATACTGCCAATAATTAACAAGTTCCGGGTCGAATCCGTACCGATACCAATAGTATATTCACCTGTTAGCTATTACCTTATCTGTACTTTCCGCATTTGACAGGCGCACCACCAAACGGTGTATTTAGGATTTTGCTATATACATGGGTCATAATCAAAGGGCTGACACTACTAAATTCAATCATTGTCAAATTGTTCCCTATTGTAGTTTTATTCAGCAATCAGCAAGAATTTCTAAGATTACTAATATAGGACAATGCTGTTGATTAAAAAATACTCCATTCCTGGATAGCCAAGACCTTTTGTTTTCCAAATAATTAATATTACCAATAATTGATAAGTTCCAGGTCGACGGGTTCAAACAGAAAGATTTGAAAGCAGAGAAAACTTTGTATCTTATAATCGACATGACTTTATCAGATGACAATACTAATTACTAAAATAAGGCTTAAGCATAGTTATATACTTTAATTCAGTCACAGACCCGCGATATCACGGGTGTGTACTTGTAAAATAAATAAATCTTATATAAGTAATTTTATATGACAAAATATATCTTCTAAATGATAAAACTTGTATTTATTTACGATTATAGAGTTACATGGTTTATTTATTGAGCAGTTCCAATAGTTTTTCAGTCAGACGCTACCAAAATCCATTAAACTCGGGGAGTCCGAGATTTTTTAATTTTATACTGAAAAGCGTATCAGATTCATTTCCCGTTAGGTATATTGTTCCCTGATGTATTAGATATTTGTTTTTTGTTAATTTAAAAAAAAAAAATATTTTTGTTAGTTTTCTCGTTTGAATTTTTTTACATTTGTCATTTCGGAGTCTTTTTAGTATGCAGTATGGGCTTTGCTCATTGTTGAAGGACGTACGGTGACCTGAAATTGTTAATTTCTGAGTCATTTGGTCTCATATGGAGAGTTGTCTCATTGGCAATCATACCACATCTTCTTTTTTATATGGGGACGAAGTCCCCTATTACAGTAGAAAATTCAATAAAAAAAAAAAAAAAAAAAAAAAAAAAAAATCAGGAAAATTTCCAGAATTTTTCATTGTACTAATGAACTCAAAATCGTTCAATTTTTTTTTTTGTCCGGATCTGCGCAGAAAACATAACTGTACTTCCTTCTTCTGGTCTTGTTGTCGTGAGACTTTGATTAGTCTAGCAAAATATAGGAACTCAAGGAACACAATACCAATATTTCATTTTTAATCATTCTTTGTCTTTGGTATGAATAAACGTATTTACACTTTTGGTATTTAGCTGAATCTTGCCTCCGAATGACCTTAGATCTACTCCGAATCACCTTTTGACGTCAAACAACAATCACTTTTAAATTGTGACGTCAAATATTTTAAATTATAATGTCAAAGTTTACGGGAACCTGTGTGATTTTACGTAATGGCGGACAAATTTGCATACAAGTGTAAATACGTCTATAAACGTTCTGTATCTGTATCTGTAGTGGTACGTGTAGAATCCTGTTTAGGCTTTTATACACGGTGGGCTTACCTGATGCATTGCATTTCTTTGTTTACATTGAACATGACGTCATAACTTAAATAACGTCACAAGTAAAATCCCTAACAACAAAACCAAAATCGGAAACGTTACGGTATTTCCGTATCTTTTTTTTTAACAAATATTTATATTACAAAAAAAATAATTTAAACAAACTTTGTCCACATTCACAGGTAATTTCTGCCTCATATTATAGTGTCATATTTTATGTCATAGAATTTAGTAAAAAATGTAACAATTCTGAAAAACAACCAGCCAAATGATCATGACGGGCTAATTCATAATTTTTACCGGCATTTTTTCTCTTGAGGTTTATCCTTCATATATTTTCCAGAATGAAGAAAAACAGAACAGTTCAGCTCTCAGTGTCAGAAAAATGTTGATTACATTCGATGTGAATGTTATTCTTCTCTCTGATTGGTTGAAATTACAGGATAATCTGAGTTTCTCTAGAATTATCACATACAGATACGAATATTTCGAGGAGACCGAGAAGCTAATTATACTGGTTTCCTAATTCTTCAAACTATTTTGGTTTTGAACTGAATGCTGTAGAAGCAGCTAAACAAGATGTCAGCGCCCATGTTTCATAACAGGAACATTGCATAGTTATCTTTTTCTGCTAATTTATAAGTTCAAATTTATGTAAAGGTACGAATTATGAAGATTAAGCAATTTACAATTTATCATGTTTTGTCCAAACACATCATGTTGGATTTTTTCCTCATTAGCACTCACACCACTTCTTCCTATATCAATGAGTACTCAAATCTGACCTCAGGCACTTGCTAATAAAAATCTATTGTCTTTGAAAATGTTTATCGATAAAACAATGATGATGCGGATCAACTTGGCCCAAAGACAAGTCAAACCAATTCGTATCAGATTTACTCATGACAACTCGCACCATTAATTAAT
Organism: Mytilus galloprovincialis; assembly: GCF_965363235.1. Lineage (NCBI taxonomy): Eukaryota > Metazoa > Mollusca > Bivalvia > Mytilida > Mytilidae > Mytilus > Mytilus galloprovincialis. The sequence continues at coordinate 18,993,800 of NC_134845.1, read as the reverse complement.
ATGAGGCAGGCATTACCTGTAAATGGGGACGAAGTCTGTATGAATTATTTTTTTGTAACTTAATTATTTGTCAAAAAAAAAGAAACGGAAATACCGTAACGTTTCCGATTTTGGTTCTGTTGTTAAGGATTTTAGTTGTGACGTTATTTAAATTATGACGTCATATGCAATGTAAACAAAGAAACGCTATCATCAGGTAACGTTTTTTCATATCAAGGAATTATTAAAAATGAAATTGGTATTGCGCGTTTCTTCCTATTTTATACTAGACTGATAAATATATATTTTACTCAAAGTTTCATACAAACGAGACCGGAAAAAGGAAGTATATTGTACATTTCTGCGCAGGTCCGGGATTTCAAAACATGACATAAAAAAAATTGAACGATTTTGAGTTCATTAGTACAATGAAAAATTCGGGAAATTTTCCCGAATTTTTTTTTTTATTGAATTTTCTACTGTTATTGGGGACTTCGTCCCCATATTAAGTCAACTTGAACCACGGTGAAAATTCCTATACAAATCAAAATCAAATCAAATATATTTTATTGTCAATTAAAGACGCCCGTTACAGGCAGAATAATCACAAGTTAAATTTGGTACAAATGATTACAAAATGATTACAATGGCTCTGTTCCGCAATATTTTTTCCGGACGTATTTCCGTGTTTGTTCCGATCTTTAGTTTTATCTCGAAATCAACTTCCGGGGCGTTCAGGAACGCAGTCTTTGCAGTACACCTTGATGAATTTTACCGATAACAACGATTTGCAATGACACAATACAGTGTACCATTCAAGTAGAGATGTTTGAGTTACTTGGTTGAAGTTCTCATAATTGTAAGTATATGATTGACAGTTCTGTATGCGTCGTTCTTTATTTTCAGGGTACATTTCTTCATTTTTTGGCACATTTTTTTTCGCGCCGGGTTTGCCGTTAATTGTCTTTCAGTTTCATTTTCTGACCAGTAACGTCAAATTGATAAGTTTTGCACAATGGTTTAAAAAACTTACATTTGTCAGGGTTCTAGGTAGGAATTTACCTGAGTATGTCCCAAGTGAATGACAATGAATGTAGTAAATAGAAAAAAAGAGATAGACTTTAAAAGAGTAAATGTGCATGGGTCAAAATTGCACACAATACATGTACATGGAAAAAAATTATCAATGATCAGGCCTTTTATTCCCGTTCTTTATCTTGATAGTCCCTGGAGGGTTTTCAACAATGAATGAATTATTCATACCCTACAACAAGGTCAAGAAGGCGTCTAGTGCGAGATTACTCTGACATCCAATGGCTGATTTGCCTGACAAGCTGGGCCTTGGTCCCTAGCACCCACTTCAGTGGTATTTAAAGTATTGTACTGTGAGTAAATTAAAGGTAAAAAAAATATTACTTCTAAGTCTAAACTAAAGTTAAAATAGAGAATGGAAAGTTTAAACACGTTAAAAAACCTAAACAGTCAGGTCCTTCATTAATCAGTAGGTACACAATGTATATATGTAAGCGTACTTTCATTCCACCATGTTTTTATTCTGGGTAGCTGTTTTTCCCATGAGAATATTGGATGTAAATAGTGTGAAAGGGTCGATCTTGATATTGTTGTTTTTGTTTATTTTAGACCGATTTATTGTTTACATAAATAAAAGGATAAAATTTGATTTCCAAGGAACCAGTTTAAATAATCTGAGTCAATCTAATGAATAATGAGTACTAAAACACTTCATCAATGTATGGATATAAAGCACTAGAGTAATCAATCCTGGTATAAAATAACTAGCTATAGTGCAATCATTCTGGTACAAAATCACTAGTGTAATCATTCCTGGTTCAGAAACAAAAGTGTGAACATTCCTTGGACGAGAACTCTCCATTTATTACATAGATCAACTATGCACGTTTCAATTACATGAAAAAATATCAATAAGCCCAATTTTATATATATTTCCCCTTCAAAAAAGCTTTTTTAGAATGTTATAGTGACTGGTGGATGTTTTACACTGGACCAGGATAAAAAAAAACCTAGAGAATTTTTGTTGGTGGATAAAAATCACTAGGTATTTTATTCCTCCGGATAAAGTGCACTGGCAGAATCAAACCACTGTTACAATATACACATTAAATGGTGCAAGAAAATTGATACCGTTAATTTTATTAAAACTACACTAAAATGTAACAATGAGGTATAAGCATGATAAGAACAGGGTGGTGCTGATATTGAAATTACAATCACACAAGATCATTATCTGTTAATTAGGAAAAAGATAATCAAAATGAAATTAAACATGTTAAAGCCGTTGTAAAAAAAATTGTAATGAAGGCATGAATTTATACTTTTGAAGTAAAAATTGTTAAAAATTTTCAAGGTAAGGGTTGAGCTGAAAAATTTACGGTGGAGTAGCTCCACCATTAAATATCCTCTGGTGATCCATAATTAACTACAGTAACTACTTGTATATTCATGAAATTTGTATGGCACCAATTTTTATACAACCCCAAAAAAAATTTGGGATCGTATAATGGTATAATGTCGTCTAAGTCGCCTGCGTCGTCGTCGTAAGAAAACACATTGGTTTCCGGATAATAACTTTAGTTTAAGTAAATAGATCTTTATGAAATTTTTTCAGAAGGTTCAATACCACGAAATGAAGGTTGGGATTAATTTTGGGGATGAAGGTCCCAACCGTTTAGGAATTAGGGGCCCAAAAGGGGCCCAAAACAAGCATTTTCCTAGTTTCAGGATAATAACTTGTGTACAAGTATTTCAATTGCTCTGAAATTATATCACAATGTTTAAAACCACAAGTAGAAGGTTTGGATTCATTTTCAGGGTTATGGGGCCAAAGTTTAGGAAAACAAGCATTTTTCAAGCTTCCAGACAATAATTTAACTTGTGTGTAATTGTATGGATCTCTCTGAAATTGTACCACAACGTACCATATCACAAAGGGGAGGCTGGGATTAAGTTTTTGGGTTAATTGCCCAAAATATGTAGGATTTAGGGGCCTTAAAAGGGCCAAAAAGAATCATGTTTCTAGTTTCCAAACAATCATGACGATAACTTGTGTTTAAGTGTATGGATCTCTCTGAAATTGTACTACAAGGTTCAATACTACAAAAGAAAGCATGGGAATGAGTTTAAGGGTTATTGCTCCAATGGGGGTTTGAAAAAGTGGGGGGGGGGATTTTTTGTTTACCATTTTTAAAGGGATTCCTTTTTTTTCAAAATTTTTTCAAATTTCAAATTTTGAAAAGTTTCAAGAAGAAATATTAAATTGCACAGTATTGTGCAATAGATTTGTTAGATCTTTGACCACATTAATTTTGTGACAAAAACCCATATTATGTAAAAAATTTGATCACAATCCAAATTCAGACAGTATCAAGCTTGAATATTGTGACCAAATTTGCCCACACTGTTCAGGGTTCGACCACTGGGGTCGTATATAGCTACCTGGTTTTTCCTGAAAAGGGCAGGGCGTTTAGAAAACAAGGCAGGGCGCCATACCATGCCAAAGCCCCCTTGTAGGAAATACTACATGTATTTTATGTAAATATGTCTCTAATGCATATGTAATTTCAGTATTGCTTTTAAATAAAATTAATGTGGCTAATTGAAACACTAAGTTTATAAAATTTCAACAAAACAACTGAATGTCAAAATTTTTAACCTTAATTTTCTCAAAAACAAGTACAAATCCTATATGCTTCATTTCATGGCAATTCAATATGAAACTGCATTGACTCCCCTTAAATGTGTTTTCTTAAACATGTTTTACATGATTTGCATAATTTACATGATTTTTAGTTCACCTGGACCGAAGGGCCGTGAGCTTTTCTCATCACTTGGCTTCCACCGTTGTCGTCGTCCGTCGTCGTTAACTTTTACAAAAATCTTCTCCTCTGAAACTACTGGGCCAAATTTAACCAAACTTGGTCCCAATCATCATTGGTGTATCAAATTTTAAAAATGTGTCCGATGACCCAGCAAACCAAACAAGATGGCCGCCATGACTAAAAATAGAACATAGGGGTAAAATGTAGATTTTGGCTTATATCTCTGAAACCAAAGCATTTAGAGAAAATCTGACATGGGGTAAAAATGTTTATCAGGTAAAGATCTATCTGACCTGAAATTTTCAGATGAATCGGAAAACTCGTTGTTGGGTTGCTTACATTGAATTGATAATTTTAAGGAAATTTTGCCTTTTTTGGTTATTATCTTGAATATTCTTATAGATAGAGATAAACTGTAAACAGCAATAGTCTTCAGCAAAGAAAGATCTACAAATAAGTCACCTGACCAAAATGGTCAGTTGACCAAATAAGGAGTTATTGCCCTTTATAGTCAATTTTTAACAATTTTCATAAATTTAGTAAATTTTTGTAAATTTTTACAAAATATTTTCCTCTTTAACTACTGGGCAAAGTTCATTTTAGATGGAGATAACAAGTGAAACTGCGAGCTACTGCTCACTGATGATACCCCCGCCGCAATATTAATAGTGTAAAAATATGCAAGTGTTCGGTAAACAGGAAGTTGTCGAGTGATGAATCTGAAAATGCATCACACGGTATAGCTGACTTATATAAATCCTGAAACCAAATTTCAGAAATCCTTGTATTGTAGTTCCTGAGAAAAATGTGACGAAAATTTTCAACTTGGCTATCATGTGTAAAATCAGACAAGTGTTCGGTAAACAGGAAGTTGTCAAGTGATGAATCTGAAAACGCATTACACGATGTGGCTGACATATATAAATGTTGATACCAAATTACAGAAAGGGTGGATGTGTAGTTCCTGAGAACAATGTGACAAAAGTTTCATGGGACGGACTGACTGACTGACGGACGGACTGATGGACGGACGGACTGACAGACAGAGGTAAAACAGTATACCCCCCCTTTTTTAAAGCGGGGGTATAATTATAAGCAGCAAGAATGTTCAATAAAGTAAGATTTACAAACACATCTCACCATCACCAAGATCACAGTGTTTTCATGAATCCATCTGTGTTCTATTGTTTGATGTGCACATAGACCAAGGTGAGCGACACAGGCTCTTTAGATCCTCTAGTTAATATGTACCTGTAACAAGTATCCTGATGTAAATTATATTTTTTCTTATGTATATTTATTCTTTCAGATTTGAAAATGTTATCAGAAGATCTACAAGAATCAGAAACAGAGGAACCACCCGATTTACATTCAAGTCTTCCAGAGTTAAAATTATGGAAAGTGACAAAACTTCAAGAGTGGTTAGAAAAACACAAATTGAAAAAGTCAGGATTAAAGGAAATATTGGTAAACCGGGTTTATCGAGCAATGTCTGGTTACATGGATTCAGATCCAGATAGCTCAGATGAGAGCTTAGGTGAGGATTTAATTCCTGTACATGAGATTTCAAATTGGAAGACACTAGACTTTAGTGACATTCCAAATGGTTTGGCCTCAAAAGATGTAGACGGTTATTTTCTCTACCAAAAAAACCCTACAACAGGAGCAAGATTGCACTTTGACCGACAAATGAAAAAGGCAAAACGACTATGCAATGAAGGGTTTATCAGAGATATACTATATAGTGATTTATCAGACTTTTGCTATATCAAGTCCAAGTGTTTACCCTCTATGAAACAGTCTGTTAGTATTGGGACATCTGGCATGACTGCCAAATTTTATAGTTTAAATGTATGCCTAGGTAGAAAATTTGGAAATATCTTCAATGCTAGATGCAACTGTAAGGCAGGTGGGGCTGGTCTCTGTGCGCATGTAGGTGCTTTACTGTATACTTTAGTTAAAACCAAAGATTCATGCACATCAAGTGAGTGTACTTGGGATCGTCCTAGACCTCTGCAGCGAAAGCCAAGTCCTGCAAGAGTCTGCGATATAACTTTTACTAAGACAGAAAAAGAAACACAAACAAAAAAAGTCCGACCATATCCTGGAATATACCAAGCTGGACCTATTAAGGAGATTCAGAATGAGACTTTTCTAGATGACATTTTAAAAGGGTTGGAGAATGCATATCCACAGTGTGTTTTATATCAGACACTTAGGTTTGAAAATGCAAATATTGATCCTTTTTTGGAATTGTTCTACCCGGACTATATGTTTTGTGACTTTGTAAGTCTTACACATGATACCTGTGTTAAAGACTTCACACACTTTTTTGACAACCTAAAAGTTACAGATGCAATTAGTCAAACCCTTGAAGAGGGAACAAGAGGTCAAAGTGTAAATACAAATTGGATAAAGGCTCGAAAAAACTTAATAACAGCATCTGTTATGGGAGAAGTTTATAAAAGAAAAAAGCTTGTGCCAGACAATTTGTTGAAAAAAATTTGTGGCTATGTGACTGTTCCAGATAGGGTCAAGAGCATAAAGTATGGACGCAAATATGAATCGGTTGCTGTAAGTCAGTACATTCAGAAACATACAAAGGAATGTGGAAATACTACAGTCGAGTCTCGTGGACTATTAGTCAACCCCAAATATCCCTTTTTAGGGGCTAGCATCGATTCACTGGTCACTTGCAACAAATGTGGTGTTGGCTTAGTTGAAGTAAAATGTCCGTATGGCTCAGACAGTAAAAAGGAACCATGGAGGAATAAAACTCCAGTTGAGTGTGCCAAAGATACCAACTTCTGTTGCAATGAAGTAGATGGACAACTTGAATTAAAAGACACAAGTAATTATATGTATCAGGTTCAGGGTCAGTTAGGAGTGTATGAACTGAACTGGGTAGATTTTGTAATTTGGACTAAAAAAGGTATCAGTGTAGAGAGAATTAACTTTGATGAATCTACATGGAATTCTATGTTGCAAAAGCTCAAAGAATTTTATATTGGTTGTGTTATACCAGAAATATTTACAAGGAGAGTAGAACGGGGGAAACCACTGTATTAGAATTTAACTTGTTAACTACCATTTTGACTATCAGAAACCTACTTTAATATACATGTATATCCAAAATAGCTGATATAAATATAAACAGCAATAAATGTTCCCTTACTTTTTTAAAAGGTGGTACTGAACACCTTGACTAAAATTTATTTGGCTCATTTAATTTCATAAAATTTTTACAAAATATTAACTTTGACACTTTCATGACTTTGACAAAAATATAAAAATTTCCAAAAAACTTTAACCACACACTTTATCAGAAAAAAATCATTGAATATATAGCAGTTTGACAAATATTAATTTTGATCATTGAGAAGCTTATAAATAATTTTTAATTCCTAGTAATTATTCACACATTTGTCCTTTAGTCTTTTTAATACTATACGGTAGTTATCATGGTTAAATCATACCACAAACAAATTTTTCTATGACTATTATCTCTCATTTTTTGGCACTTGTATACATGTAAATGAAACAAACATAAAAACATCCAAAAACTTTGATCATGTTAATGGCAATAGTTTATAGCATAAAGCATTATGGAGTAATTCTTTTATTAAGGTAGAAAAGATGTCATTGATGGATGAGTTGGTGTTTTATATTACATGTAAGTGGCAAATATTATCTTTACCTATCATGCCTATGGCATGTACATGTATGATATTGCAAGTACTCGACATGTCCGTTTACTCAAATAATTTGTTTGTAAACATGAATTGTTATTATATATATTATTAGCATGGGGCTATGACAGATGTATAAGTTTTACCAAAAACATTATGGGAAGAGCCATTGTTTAATGTAGTTTCAATTTTGCTTTATTTGATCAAAGCACTTTTATTTTCATGTCGTCGAAATGATTAATTTCTTATTTTAATATAAGTAGCATTTTCAAATTTTGGAAAGGCTTCAGAGTTTCAGAAACTATATATATATAATAATAACCTCTCACTACACATTTCTTTTATACTGGACCTATATATAAGACTTTCCATTGGTATGTACCAGTTGATTGTGCAGCATTGAGGCAAATTAAAGTTCATCTCGAGCTCTTATTCATATTTTTTATTTACTTTGGAAATTTTTTATTGAGGATTATTTTGATTTTTGAGACTTTTACATTATGATTTTTTAAATTAAGTTTTTTGAAATTAAGTTTTTATGATTTAGGAGTTTTAACATTTATTATTTTGACATTTAAGGAATAACTGTAATATTTTTTCTGTCTATGAAGAAATAACATAAAAATTTGGTGCAGACTGAATAACCACGTACAAATGTAGCGGGTTATTTTAAAGTGTACACCACATATTTTATGTTATTTCGAATAGACAGAAAAAATATTACAGTTATTTCTTATAATTTAATTCTAAATTTCATTTTAAACCGGAGTAAATCATGTAAAAATGTCACGGTCACATGACTATATTATGTCTATGGGCTGATAAACAAAACGACGTCAGCCAATCAGAAGATGCGTTACATCCAAAATCAAATTATTGTAAATTGTAAGAAATATTTTTTCCCCCCATATTTTTGTACTTAAATGAGAATCTTATTATTGCTGTATGACATTGTTTATTAATTGATTTGTTATCATGGTTATCATCATTCATCAAAGGTGTTATTGTTAATTAAATTATTTAAACCTTCTTGGTGTTTTATCATGTTTATCATAGATGTCGGAAGATGTGGTATGAGTGCCAATGAGACAACTCTCCATCCAAATAACAATTTATAAAAGTAAACCATTATAGGTCAATGTACAGCCTTCAACACGGAGCCTTGGCTCACACTGAACAAAAAGCTTTAAAGGGCCCCAAAATTACTAGACGTGTAGAACCATTCAAACGGGAAAACCAACGGTCTAATCTACATGTATATAAAAAACCGAGAAACATGTATAAATTACATAAACAAACGACAACTACTGTACATCAGATTATGTATGCCTATCAGAACATTGAGTCTAGCTATAGACTCATGATACTGACCTCTTGTCCCTTTGTTCAGGTACAATGTACATGTACATACTATTTAGCCCCTCTTCTTATCTTATTATATTTGTTGAATGAAATGATTGTATGATACATGACTGCCTGGTCGGTTCATCTCAGTTGCAGGGTTCAATAGTCAAAGTTAAGTTTTCATGGTTAGTATAAATGAAATAAATATTAATAAAAAGATGTGGTACATGATTGCCAATGAGACAATTTTCCACATGAGACTAAATTTAAATGTCACAGAAATTTACAAAGACCTGTATGATCTTCAATAGTGAGTGAAACCCATATTGCATAGTAGGATATAAAAGGCCATAACCATGCTAACTGACAAATGTAAAACAATTGAAACCAGAAAACTAATGACCTGATTTATGTACAAAATAAAGAAAACAAACAAAAATAAAAGAAGTCATGCCAAAACATAAATCCAAGAACCATAACTCTGGACAAAATCATCAGACTTAAGACAAAATTCGAAATTGAAAGGAATCGAGTCATTATAAAATTATATACATTACCAAATATCAAATCAATATCTTCATGAACAAATAAATAAAAAAGAGTGAGAAACTGATAAGTCGGACTGACAGATGGACAGACAAACTGTTTACACCTAAAATTTCTCTCCAAAATACACATCTGTTGAGCATGTTGAGGATGGACATGGCGGATGAAAGTGAATTCAAAATAAATGAGGCAGGAACTGAATGTTTTTGTCAATCGAGTTGAAATACTTTTTCTTTGGTAATTTTAGGTTCTATGTTAATTAAAGTTTGTAAAATCCAAGAGGCCAATAAAATCAAGAAATGATTAAAAAAGTTTCATCATTTTTATTAACAGGATATAACCAAAAAAAACATAACATGAACACATTGCTTACTACCTTTTGAAAAGAATTCAAAACCGAGATTGACAGTTTTTTTTGCTCTGCAAATAATTGCAGGAAATATAGTTATTAGTTTCTGTCATAAATACAGTTTGTTTTACATTTTTTTTGGAGGCTCAGGTTCAAAAAAGATTTTATAATGATATAACAAATGATAAGGAAATGAAGATAAATTACTTTCCATGTAAGAGTAACCCTTTTAGAAGGCGTACACCAAAAAAAAATTATTCAAATATCAATAATAATAAATTTAAAAAAATAGTATATCAACACCGTGTTTAACCAGATTTTGTTGCACTCCGGGGGGATCCTGACAGTAGACACTTTCCATTTACAACAGACAGAACAGTTGAAAGAAATTATATGAATTATAAAATGTAGGTTAAAGTTTTTAAATAATATAATCATTTGATAATTAAAGTAAAGGTTATTTTTTTCATATAAGTGTTGATTCTTTTGACAAAAATACACCAAGTATATATTAATTTTGTTAAAATAAATTTGTGTTTTAATTTTTTTTAAAAGAGTTCCCATGATTTAAATTTTTTTATTTTTAATGACAGACATGACAGACATACTGAAAATAACTATATGTATAATTTTAGTCATATTTTTCTATCGATTCTGCTTTTAAGCATACAAAAAAGTATACAACAATTTCAACTGATTATGTTGCATCCCTGACACTGTTTTATGTACAACCATTAAAAACAAAAGATATGAATATCTTGGAATTTCCATTATTTGGTCTTAATTAATAAGTTTTAAATTTTGGAAGTTAAATTGGCATGATTAGCAAGCAAAATACATGAACATGATTTAGGTAATTTTTTTCATGTTTTATTTAAGAAGTGGAGGCAACAAATTTGTAAATGCGGCACAAATGAAAATCATTTGCTCTGATAAATGAGCCTCAGATATTGGTAAACGAGAGTTAAGTATATTATAGTTTTTTATTTGCTCCATTTTCATTTCCACAACTATTCTTGCAGAAGCAATGCTATTGGTCTTAAAAAATTCCAGGTGTGACATCTGTTTCTTCGTTGAGACTCTTGGTGGCATATTTAGTCCCACATCGGCTGGAAGCAGGTCTTCTACGGTGAAGCCCTTATCAGCCATAATTACATCCCCTTTGCTAAGTTTTGGCAAAAATTCATCATGTTGCACAATGTGACGATCTGACACATTTCCTCCCCACAGTCTAGAAATGAAAGTTACCATGCCACTTGGTGTTACACCAATCAGTACCTTGAAGGTGTTAGAGTGCTTGTATTCAGACCAAGTCATCCATTGAGCCTTTAATGATGAAGGTTTTTCAATGTAAAATTCAGTGCAATCTACCACAATTCTTGTATCTGGATGCCCAGTGAAAAGTTTTGGCAAGTTACAAACTATTTGTTCTCGTGTTGGCCAGGTTACTAATGATTTGCAATTATCAAATAGAAAGTTAATCCAAGTGTTCATTATACGAGAAACAGTGGATTCAGACACTCTAAAAATATCAGCTAAATGTTCCTGCAGAAGTCCTAGTCGCAATCGCATCATAACCATAAAGAATTCATCAATTGGTCTTAAAAAGCGTTTTCTTCCTGGTTTTAAATTTCCTTCTTGTTGGTAGGATTTTTCACCCATGGATCGGGATTCTCCTTCCCAATAATTCAGCTTATCTGCTCCATGTTTAAGTAGTACTGAAAAGAACATCCAAAAAACACTAAAATTAACAAATCCAGTGTAAAATCTCACTTTGGCATTATCATGTTTCACATTTTCAATTGTTATTTGTGGCAAGTCTGTCTGAATGCCTACACTCACAGAATGGATCTTGATATCTGTCTCAATATTGTCTGTTGTTGTACATGTACTTGCATTGGTTGTAAATGTAGTAATTTCAGTTTGTGTACAGCTTGTCCTGAATGAACACGTATTTACTTTGTCAATGTCAGAGGCAATATTAAGATCCTTCATGATACATGTACTAATGTTTGGTATTTTTATATTTTCATTTTCGTCTAACTCCGCTGTGTCAGTATTTGTATTTTCTGAATGGACTTCTTTTCTAAAAAGTGGACGACGTGTAGTCACCTTCTTCATTGGCTTAGAAGGAAAGATAGTTGGAATTGATTCATGTGTAAATGGTCCATCAAAATGAGCACTACAAACTCTTGTACTGTCATTAACAATTAAGTTTGCCCTCACATTTTTAAGTCTCTGAATCCATAGTTTTTTAATATGGGCTTTTTTTTCTGACATGGGAATACGGTGAAGTATAAATTTTGTTCCATCTGGTCCTATCTTGTCAGATGTATGACTGCATCCTGGGACACAACAATATTTCTTTCCAGTGCTGAAAAATATAAAAATAAACATGATAAAAAAGGTCATTTTATTATTTTATTTCTAAACAATCAATGTAATATAATTGGATATGTTGTCAGACAGTTAGAATTTTAAAATAATTTTTATCAATTTTTTTTTCATTGTATTAATTTAACTTACTTCTTTTTTTTTTGGAGGGGGGGGGGTCAAATGTGTTCAGATAGGTACACAATAGATTGAAAGTTCTGTCATTTTAGCAGAAAAGTTGGCATCCCAATTTATAGCACTTGACTAAAGTGCAGTATTACTGCCAGTAACTGACTAACACAATTAATAAATTGATACATATAGATTGCTATCCGGTCGTTCCGGCCACATACCGATCCGGCCCCAAGTCAATCCGGCCCAAAGTCGATCCGGCCCAAGTCGATCCGGCCCACGTCGATCCGTCCCCAAGTCAATCCGGCCCCATAATAAAATATGAATTAACTATATTGATTTTTGAGGAATTTGTCACAAATTTTAACAGAATGGAATTTGAAAAAAAAGTGTCCAATGATGGATGACAACAGGTCAGTGAAGTATTGGAGTGGCCAGTTAAAGAACTATTTTAAATCGATACGAAAATGAGTGTTATTGTGTCTGTTTGTATCGCAGTTTCTACATTTTTAAATTATGAAGTTATTTTCCATGATAACTTTTACTTTGAATTTCATGGCGATTTTTATTTTATTAAGTTCACACAATGGACCTTGTAAAACTTGTAAGGATCACAGTCAATTGAAAGAAAATGCTTTGAATTACTGCTGACAGAGATTATATTGTATTTTATGTCTCTGTTGCTGATTAATTAATGTTGATGTCTGAATTTTTTTATATACGTTTTAATACAGTGGCGGATCCAGGGGGGGGGGGGGGGGGTTCCGGGGGTGCGCACCCCCCCTTTATTTTTGCCGATCAATGCATTTGTATCGGGACATATGTTTTGCACCCCCCCTTTGCCCTGGGTTAGCATGGGTTAGCACCCCCCCCTTTCGAAAATTCCTGCATCCGCCCCTGTAATATAATTATACCCAATGATCTTGAAAACTTGTAATAAAAACATAATCAACCTAGTTGTTTTGAACTCATCTAAAGAAAATATTTTCAAAGGCCTTTAATATTATTTTTTTTACCGTACACCTTTAACATTATAATAAAAATAATGAACATTTATGAATTGTATGAATTACAATTCATATATATATATTTCATAGAAATATATTTTTTATTGGTGCCGGATCGACTTTACATATGGGCCGGATCGACGTGGGACGGATCGACCCGAAAGCTATAGATTAAAGCCAATATAACTAGACATTCAATTTTGCCATTCTTCTTCTTTAAATCAAGTCTAAAAAATATCCCTGAGAGATAATTTCATCCCTCTATTGAATACAATTAAATCAATGATTACAATGAAGAGAAAAGAAAGACACACTACATTTGTAAATGTATATAATGTATATTTATTAAACAATGTATATATAAAATAGATGTCAAGATGATATCAACTGGATGAGCCTATTTGGTAAACACCATCTGATAAATACTAGAGGTCACTCCTTTAAACTTTTTAAAAACAGTGTAAAACGACACATAGACTTAATACTTGTATGGGAAAGGATTTGTATAGGCACTGCCTTTTGTCCAATCCCTTTGTTTAAATGTACATTTGATATTTGAACAATAAAATATTTTGAATTGAAAACTTAATACTTTTTCAGTTAGAGTAGTGGATCTGTTGAAAAACCTGTCAGATTTAACTGTGACAGCAAAGACTTTGAATAATTTTAAGTTTGTAGTAAACGGCGAAAATTGAAACCAGTATAAATTCATATGTTCAGGTTAAGTAAAAATACTGAACTCTATCGACTATGAGCAAAATTCAAAATGGATTTCCGTAATCAAATGGCAAAATCAAATGATAAAACATCAATTGGATGGACAACAACTGTCATATTCCTGACTTGGTACAGGTATTTTCAAATGTAGAAAATGGACAACTTGCACAAAGTATTAATTAAAAAGCAGCATTACTTTCAGATCAACTGATATGCAAATAATATATGGTTCTTTGCAGGCTGTTTTCTTTTTTTGGGCGTACTAATTACAATGTAGCAACAATCTCTAGGCACTCCTCTATATGTCTTAATTTGTTAATTTGTTAAGGCGACACTCGTCTAGATGTCCAAATTTGTTTAAGCGAACCCTTTCATCCATATGATCTCTCTTTGTACATTACAATATGGATAACATTACAAACCCTTTTCCAAGTCGAAGATTGCCAATCCATTCTAGAAAGAAAGCTATTAACAAACAAGCTAGGACCAAGGTAGATTACTGTAATATGGAAAAAAAACGCAGAACAAAACTACTTTACATACCATACCGATGAACAGCAATTTCCACAATGCCTCTGACAATGTCTGAGGAGCCAACAATTTCTAGAACTAAAATTTTTTCTTAACCTGATGTTTGGGTTTATAAGACTGTTAAAAAATAATTGGTGAAGAAAAAATCATATCGTGGTGCACTTCCTTTCTTGCTACGGCCCTTTGTAAGTACAAAAATGTACTCAATTTTGATGATTTTCACATTTTCATCAATTTTTAACCATTTTTGGGCTTTTATCGTGCAAAAGACCACAGTTCCACAATTAAACTTTTTTTCATACTTTTAATATAGATGAAATGGATCAATCTGAATAAATTTAACTTTTTATGGCCCTGCAACAAAGTTGTCAGTGCCATATAGTTTTATCCTTGTCCGTCATTCCATAATTCCATCCATCGGAAATTCTGTCATTCTGTCATTCTGCAACAAACCATTATACAGAGTTTTTTTCTAAACATCTTCAAATATTGGGCTGATTTTTTTGGTATGTGAGTTAACCATTATGGTTTACAGATCAAGTTTAAGTTTTGTTCCGCCCCGATAATTTTTGCCGAAATTACGGGCTTTGGACTTTAATAAATTGTTGAAAATCACAATTATACAGACTGTTTTTCTAAATGCTTTCAGATATTGGGCTGTTATTTTGTATGTGCGTTACTCATGATGAGTTACAGATCAAGTTTTAGTTTTGTTCCGCTCGGCTAATTTTTGCTGAAATTTCGGGCTTTGGAATTAGATAAATTTTTAAAAATCACAGTTATACAGACCTTTTTTTCTAAATGGTGTCAGATATTGGGGTGACTTTTGGTATGTGATGAGCTAACCATGATGAGTTACAGATCAAGTTCAAGTTTTGTTCCACTCTGCTAATTTTTGCCAAAATTAAGAGTTTACAACTTTGAAAATTTTTGAAAATCAGTTATATGGACATTTTCCTATACACCTCCAGATTTTGAGCTGAATTTTGATATGTGAGAGTACAATGCACCATCATGTTTGTGTCCACATGTGTCATTGAAATTTTTCAACTTTTTGAGACGGGGCCATTTGTGTCGCTTTGACACATCTAGTTAAAAAAACACTTTAGGTAGGTGTTAATATTTTGATGCTTTTTCATGTCTTAGTTAAGTTTAAACATATTTATTTATAGTGGATTGGGAAACAAGTTTTGCATCTTATATATTAATCCCTTTTCACTTTGAGGGTGCGAGTGCTGCCTTGGGTGTCTTTAACGTGCAAGAGATACATTGAAATATAGCTCTCTCTTTACATTAGTCAGCCATTTATCGTCCCCTTCTGATGGACTATCATCATTTTCTCAAGACCATACTAGCAAATGGTGTCAAAGGAGAGCCGAAAATTCAGTCTCTGAAATTTTCATCCAGAAACGGGAATCGAACCAGAACCTTTGTGTTAGAAGTCTGATGCACTAACCATGATACCACAGCTCTCTTTTTCATGTCAATTTTCTCTGTTTTAAGAACAAAATGCATATTATTTTAACTTCTTGGTTATAAATGATTGAAAAAATACAAATATAAAGTATAAGGAAAGTTATAGGGGATTGGGATATAGGCCTACATGTAACAATGTTTCTGGTAAAATAATTTCTTGTGCCCCTCACCCATTTTCTCAAAATTTTGACTAAAAAAACTGAATTGATTAGTGATAAAAATTTTAATTTTTTTTTACCCATAAACTACCAATTGAAAGTACACAATTTTTTCACAGAGTTCAGTTTGGTTATCATGGTTATAACATTTTTTAAATTCATCGCTATTTTCCAGATGTATCACATGTTTTTGAAATAATTCTTGAACGAAACCTCAGAAGAATACATTCTTTAATCAATTAGTTTAAAAACATTAAGATTGAATAGTGAACTCATCAGATGAAGAAGTAAAGATTTTATATGTCACACATAAAATCAAAATGATGTATAAATTTGAATTCACATTAAACAAACAAATTTGAGAATGCTCTTCAATTGCAATTTAATATAGCAACAAATTGGTGTAAAGTATACGTTTATGTGAAATATAACCTTTTCCTTTTATTTGTTCTATTAGGTGATTGGAAGATAATTCTTCAATGGCTGATGATGATGGTAAATATAAGAAATCATGTGACAGATTACGACATGAACTAAGAGATTGTCTTATATACAGTGACTGTGTACAAAAGGTAAACAAATATTGTAGATTTTAATTTTTTTTTTATGCATTTCCAAATGAACTAGTAGATATAAAAATATTGAAGGTGATGTGGTATGATTGCAAATGCGAAAACTATCCAACACAGTTGAAATGAAGTGAATGTAAGCAATTATAGGCAACAGTATGACCTGCAACAATAAGACAAACCCAAACAATGTAGTCGGCAATAAAAGGACCTGACATGAAAAATATGAAACAACTTTAAAGGTTATAGAGAAAACAAAAGGCCTATTTTTTTAACAAAACAATTTGGAAATCAAAGCACTGAAGTACTGAACATCAGATGACCACAAGTTCTTGTGGATGGTCAAATGTACTTGTCTCAGAAAAAAAATCACATATTTCTTTACCCGAAACTGAGGTTAATGTACAGAGATGTACTTTTTTCTGAGACTAGTTGGTGCGTGGATGATGAATAAATCACAGGAAATTCAACTTCACCGTAATAACTATTATACTGTATAGACTGATTTGTTGTTATATATTATATTAAAATTACAATCACATGTATATATGATTTCCATCCATTTGTATATCATTCCATTCTACTATTCTAATAATAGTGCAATGCAAGTGCATGGTGGAGACACTTTTCTGTAAAAATTAGATTTTTCTAAAAGATTAGATGCGAGTAGGCATTCATATATTCCCGCAAAAAACAATTATAGAGTTACTGGTCCTTGTCGGTATTGTCGCAAAACGTTCTTGAGATATTCTTCCACATGCTTTAACACAATTTATAGGTACTTGTGCATTTATATTATCAATGAATTTTTTCTTATATATATATATATATATATCCAACTACAAAACAGTTTCATATTATTAATTTATGTTGTTAACAAAAGTATTTTTATCAGTATTCATTGAAGATATGTATTTTTATACTGCACTCGTTCTATTTGAGCAGTCAAAATGCGTTGACTGTATATTTCTATGCCATATACGGTCACTGACCTGATATCACTTTTCCTCATGAATATTTAAATAGAAATTGTCGAAATTATATTTAATTATTCATACGACCTCTTCAACCTGTTCTTGTTTCCAATGTAAACAACGCTGCGTTTAACGACTCAAAGTTTTGCTATTTTTATATTTCACTTATTAATATTTTTTTGTGTGCAACCTATAAATCATTATGTTTTATGTTTATTGATGATATTTTAGTCTGCAACGAATTCGTTCATCATTGATTGCGGTAATGATGTACATTTCATCGTGTTTTATATTTCTCCGTCTGTGTGATATGAGGCCTTTTTAAAGGGGGATTTTTCCCAATATTTAAATCAAATAAATAACATTAACACAATAAACAACAATTGAAAATGTTTTTTTAGATTGCAGTATAAAGACAATAATAGTGCATTGACTTGACATATCAACGATATAAGGATTCGGCCCGACACGGGGAAAATGCTCGGCACAGCCTCGCATTTCCCCGTTTCTAAGCCTCATCCTTATATCGTTGATATGTCAAGTCAATGCACTATTATTGTCTATATATCAAACGATAAGGAATGTTATTTTTCACTCGTTTATGTTCATGATCTATGTTTACAAATAGTTTTGTCCACCATTGAACTTTTTAAATTTTTGATGTATCATATCCTCTTTGCTCTGATACTACATTAAGCTTTATCAATCAATCTAGTTAAAAATACCTAAGATAAAAGCATGTGTCAGGTTTTTTGTTTGTAATTTTGTAGGATAAAAGGACACCCAGGGAATGTTTAAAATTAGGAACACACAATCCTACAGTACCAATGGAATGTCATGAACTCAGATACAGATTTTTTCAATGTAAAAGATCAATAGTAAGTAACTTAGATTAATTCATTGTTGGGAAACAGATGGAAAATTCTACTCAATAAATCATACAAATACTATATCATGCTTCATTTGTAGGAATTTAATTTTGCACTTTTTTATGTCATACTTGTTCCTTCCTGTGGCATTGAAGTAAAATTACCCAATTACAGATGCTGTAATGTAGAGTAGTGAAATGAAGAAAAGTATATGTCATGTATTGTGCAAAATAGATAGTTTATATTGGTTTAAAGCATAGTTGGAATTATTAAAATAGTAATAATGATATTAATAATACCTGTATTAAAACTTCCACCAAACTGGGAGTTAGGGCTCCTTGAACCGGTCAATGATGCAAAGAAACATATACATTTGTATGAACAGTGTGTACTATATGTATAATAGTTTTAAAAAAAACAGAACAGTAAATTCAGAAACTACTGCATGCATTTATTATTGCGATTTTGTCATTTTAGACTTAAATGCTATTTTAATTTTTACGATTTTGAGAAAAATCCTCTATAATTCATTATGATATTGAATATTTCCAAAGTGCAAGTTTAAATTATTGTTTTTACAACTCTTGCCTTTTTTGCAATAATAAAAACCTGGCAATAATTTCAGATTTTCTGAATTTACAGTACATTCATTACAATTTTGAGTACATAATGATGAGGGCAAATCATAGGAAAAATGCATGATTTTAAATAGTATTAGATTAAATTTAATTTTTAAAAATTGTGAAATGATTTTTAAAACACCAGAAATGTACTAAAAACAAATACATGTAGCTGTTTTTAATAATTTGTTGGACTTACATCTGTCCGAGATAGCTTGTATATATAAAAAAAGAATGAGCTTTGTACTTCTGGTTTTCTAATGCTTATATACAAATTAATTGAATTGTTTTTGAATAATGATTTTCATGTTATATATATTTATCGCATGTTTATTAATTTCTTATGTCTGATAAAAAACCCAATTTCATTAACTTATCATTGAACCTTTCTTGTTCAGTCAGTTTTAAAGTACATATGTTTTAAATGTTTGTGAAAAATAGATCTATGTTTTTTCCAGATTGACATGAGGGCAAGATTCAGAGGTATTAAAGATTAGCACAATCATGGAATATTTACTTTAACAATGTTTAACAATGTGTGACTGTGTATGGCAGTGGATAAGGATATTATAGTTGTGTTTTCTGTGATTTTGTATTATTGAACACATACATATGTATAAATAAAAAAGTTTATTATATACTTAGTAGTAAATACAGATAAATTGTATGTGTAATACAATCATTGGCAAGCGTGCTGTATCAGCCACCCGTGATGATATCTATATCAGCACGGTTGCAAAAGCTTTATCACACCTTTAATCTGTATGACGTCACGTCATCAATTGCAGTCACTGTTGCAAAGGCTTTCAAATCCCTAATCTGTATGACGTCATGTCAAACCTATAATCTGTATGACATCATGTTACATAAAAAACATCTACTTGAGGTATATGTATATAATAAAGTGTATATAATATGGCTTTATCAATATCACACACTGTATCAACCCTCAACTAATATAATCCCTCGAGCAGAGCTCTTGGGATTATATTGGTGTCTCTGGTTGATACGGATGCGATATTGAAAAAGCCATATGATATTCTCTATATATATGATAGAGAATATTGAGAAATTGTCATTTATTTTTATACGACCGCAAAAATTAAAATTTTTTGGTCGTATATTGCTATCACGTTGGCGTCGTCGTCGTCGTCGTCGTCGTCGTCCGAATACTTTTAGTTTTCGCACTCTAACTTTAGTAAAAGTAAATAGAAATCAATGAAATTTTAACACAAGGTTTATGACCACAAAAGGAAGGTTGGGATTGATTTTGGGAGTTATATTCCCAAAATTTTAGGAATTAGGGGCCAAAAAGGACCCAAATAAGCATTTTCTTGGTTTTCGCACTATAACTTTAGTTTAAGTGAATAGAAATCTATGAAATTTTGACACAAGGTTTATGACCACAAAAGGAAGGTTGGGATTGATTTTGGGAGTTATGGTCCCAACATTTTAGGAATTAGGGGCCAAAAAGGACCCAAATAAGCATTTTCTTGGTTTTCGCACTATAACTTTAGTTTAAGTGAATAGAAATCTATGAAATTTTGACACAAGGTTTATGACCACAAAAGGAAGGTTGGGATTGATTTTGGGGGTTTTGGTTCCAACAGTTTAGGAATTAAGGGCCAAAAAAGGGCCCAAATAAGCATTATTCTTGGTTTTCGCACAATAACTTTAGTATAAGTTAATAGAAATCAATGAAATTTTAGCACAAGGTTTATGACCACAAAAGGAAGGTTGGGATTGATTTTTGGAGTTGAGGTCACAACAGTTTATGAATTAGGGACCAAAAAGGGGCCCAAATAAGCATTATTTTTGGTTTTTGCACCATAACTTTAGTATAAGTAAATAGAAATTTATGAAATTTAAACCCAAGGTTTATGACCATAAAAGGAAGGTTGGGTATGATTTTGGGAGTTTTGGTCCTAACAGTTTAGGAATAAGGGGCCCAAAGGGTCCAAAATTGAACTTTGTGTGATTTCATCAAAAATTGAATAATTGGGGTTCTTTGATATGCCGAATCTAACTATGTATGTAGATTCTTAATTTTTGGTCCCGTTTTCAAATTGGTCTACATTAAGGTCCAAAGGGTCCAAAATTAAACTTAGTTTGATTTTAACAAAAATTGAATCCTTGGGGTTCTTTGATATGCTGAATTTAAAAATGTACTTAGATTTTTATACGACCGCAAAATTTGAAAAATATTTTTCGTCGTATATTGCTATCACGTTGGCGTGTCGTTGGCGTCCTCGTCGGCGTCGTCGTCGGCGTCGTCGTCGGCGTCGTCGTCGTCTGCGTTGTTGTCGTCGTCGTCGTCGTCCGAATACTTTTTAGTTTTTGCACTCTGACTTTAGTAAAAGTGAATGGAAATCTATGAAATTTTAACACAAGGTTTATGACCACAAAAGGAAGGTTGGTATTGATTTTGGGAGTTTTGGTCCCAATATTTTAGGAATTAGGGGCCAAAAAGGGCCCAAATAAGCATTTTCTTGGTTAGCAAGTCTTTTCAATTGCACAGTATTGCGCAATGGCAAGAAATATCTAATTGCACAATATTGTGAAATAGCAAAATTTTTTTTAATTAGAGTTATCTTTCTTTGTCCAGAATAGTAAGCAAGAAATATCTAATTGCAAAATATTGTGCAATAGTAAGATTTTTTTTTAATTGGAGTTATCTTTCTTTGTCCAGAATCAACTTAAATCTTTGTTATATACAATATACAATGTATATTCACTTTTTACTACCAACTGATAAATTAAAATAATCTTTACCATTCAGTGATAACAAGCAGTTTTTTTACATCTTAATATTTTATGATGTATTTAAATGAGTAGTTATTGTTGCAAACTCCATTAGAAATTTTAATTGAGATTAGTTTTGGAATAAGGGAAAGGGGGATGTGATTAAAAAAATTGGGTTCAATTTTTCTCATTTGAAATTTCATAAATAAAAAAGAAAATTTCTTCAAACATTTTTTTGAGAGGATTAATATTCAACAGCAAAGTGAATTGCTCTAAGAGAAAACAAAAATTTTAAGTTCATTAGAACACATTCATTCTGTGTCAGAAACCTATGCTGTGTCAACTATTTAATCATAATCCAAATTTAGAGCTGAATCCAGCTTGAATGTTGTGTCCATACTTGCCCCAACCGTTCAGAGTTCAACCTCTGAGGTCGTATAAGGCTACGCCCTGCGGAGCATCTGGTTACTGTTTATAGAAATGTTCAGATCAAACGAAAAGTTTTGATCAATATCTGGAAGTCTTTCAGTCAATGTTTGAATAAATGACCTATGCTTTACAAAAACGTTTCTGTGAGCTTCCACAATCTTCCAAGAAGCATCGTTATGGTGGCCTTATAAGAATTGTTTTTTTTTTCTCAATTGCAGCAAGTCAGGAGTTCTATCCTAGCTTGGATCAAAACACACACTTTAAAATTGGGTCTCCATATCATGTGTCATTGAGTTTGTTCTCATGGAGTGATATCTTGCATCTCTTTATATTTATAGTAATTTATGTTTAATTTGTCTTTGCTATAATCATCTCCCCCTTACCTTTTTAATCTTACCTGGCTCATGCCATCACTTGGTGTTCATTGTGTCCATTGTCATCTATATATGGCTAAAACTCATTTCAACATAAATTGAATATATATTAGGTTCTTTCAAATGATAAATCTAAACCTATATTTAAAATATTTGTTTATGGGCCTTGTTTTCAAATTGGGTCAAATCAGAATCCAAAATTCAAATTTTTTTGATTTCAACACAAATTGCATGTATGGGATTCTTTTTAATACTGAATTTAACCTCTAGCCATGTATATAGAGATTTTGGATGTTTGGCTCTTTTTATCAATTTGATCAATATTGAGGTCAGAAGGGTCCTTAATTAAATTTTTGTTTGCTTTCATCAAACATTGAAGTTTGGGTTTCTTCATATGCTGATAATAACAATGTAATAATATTTTGGATACTGGACCATTAAAGGTGAATGTTCAATTTCAAATTTTCAGTTCTTTGACCACATTCATTTTGTGTCACAAACCTTTGCTGTATCAAATATTTAATCACAATCAAATTTCAGAGCTGTTTCAGGCTTAAATGTAGTGTCCATACCTGATCAACTGTTGATGGTTTGACCTCTGCAGGAAAATTCGGGTTTTTGTCATTGTGACTTCCTCTTGTAAAGTTTTCTAGATACACAAATTAAGCATTTTTAGTCAGATAGTACATAAAACCAAAAAGAAATTGATATTTCATCTCTTGTCTTCGATCTATAAGACAAGTATCCATCAGCGACCAAATGACTGTTGTACTCAACTATATGGTAATGACCTTTTTGCTTGGTCTTCTTCTCATTTATAGTCAGGCCTATACCTTGTGCTGTTTTATTTAGTCTTGGGGTTTTGTTCTACAAGTAGTTCCTGTTGCTGCAAAGTAGACCGATATCATCAACAAAGTCTAAATCCTCTAGAAAGTAATTCGTGGTCCATCTGATGCCTGTGACTACATTTCCCAATGCTGTTTTCATACACCAATCTTTTGCTGTGATGAATAAGACAGGAGATATTATCAGCATTTCAGCTGTTATAACGAAGTAATTTCATATTCTTCAGTATTGCCTTCCTGATCTCTTCCCAAATTTATATATATCTAGTTCTATTCCGAACTTCAAATTGGAACAGCTCCCTGGTGTTCAGTGTTCAGTGCTTCTTTAGAAGAGTGACGAAAGATACCAGAGGGACAGTCAAACTCATAGATCGAAAATAAACTGACTACGCCATGGCTAAAAATAAAAAGTCAAACAGACAAATAATAGTACAACAGACGCAACATAGAAAAAATAAAGACAGCAAAACGAACCCAACCAAAATAGGTGATGATCCTAGGTGCTAATTCGGTAGGTCACATTCATGAAAAGGAAATGGTATTGTAGTTATTACCAATGTTATTTCAACTGATCGGGCGGAGCTTACGTTTTGATTTGCATTAGGACAGTCTATTTGATGATGTGTGCGATAAGGATGATTGCTGTTATAATTATTATTGATTACTAATCACCTGTCAGTGTCACCAAGGTAATTAAAAGAATGACTGGACATTTCATTGATGAGTTTATCCTAAAACACCTATCTATAGATGTACTGGTTTATTATGAGCGAACCGTTTAAACCCCGCCCAGTCAAGTTAAATAAATCAAGTAAATACGACATATCATCTGTGAAACGGTAATTCGGTTATTAAAGTGTTCAGTCTACTTTTCTAGTTGTTGACTTTCTGAGGCTAGTACTTTACCATCCTTGGACTTACATGGGACACTAGGGCTTGTGTGTTTACCACTTGGTTCTGTTGTGATTTTATAGACAGCACTAATTGCCCTATTTAGAAACTGGTGTCTCTGCTTTAATTGGTAAGTTACTAGGTATATTGCCTTATCTTATAGGCTTAAAATTGGCTGAAAGTTGGCTTAAACAAAGGCAACAGTAGTATACCGCTGTTCGAAATTCATAAATCGATAGAGAAAAAACAAATCCGAGTTGCAAACTAAAACATGAGGGAAACGCATCACATATAAGAGAACTACGACACAACAGAAACACAACATTAAAATGTAACACATTCAGAAACGAACTATTATATAACAATGGCCATTTCCCTGACTTGGTACAAGGCATTTTAAGATAAAAATGGTGGGTTGAACCTGGTTTTGTGGCATGCCAACGCTTTAATTGCAATGTTAGTTATAACATTGAAATGACAATATTACATGACAGGACTACAATATAAATAAATTGGAGGAAATATAGGACAGAGAAATGATTAATAGCCAACAACAGGAACTTGGTTAAAATTTAATACACCAGGCCCGCGCAACGTCCACACAAGACTAACCAGCGACGCCCAGATAAAAAAAGTTTGAAAGCCAAAACAAGTACAAAGTAACGCACTGTGGACCAAAAGTTCCAAAATGTTGTAACCAATACGGCCAGGGTTATCCACCTGGGACAAGAACATCCTTATTATTTAGAATAATACATACTTTTGCAAACAGTAAATTTTATAAAATGACTATATAATAGATTTACATGTACATGATTAAATTGAAGTGGTGACTAGATACACAACAAAGACGGATAAATTACAAAAATTTACAGCACATTTGAATTTCTAAAACGAGTTCCCAAAACCAAGAAAGAATTTAGATAAAGTTCAAGATTAGATTTGTATGACTTATCTAACGTTAATTATAAACAGTGAAAATTACAATACTAATTAATATCAATTTATAGTAGTGAAAAGATAATTAATTGTATTATTAAGCTATGTTGGTGTTCTTCTGAATCAAACTTTAAACCAAATATATAATGTAAATTTCGTTGATCCAAACTAAAATCTAATAAATGAACTGGAAGATCAATTGTACTGACCATAACACACGAATACAACAGAAAAGAAATAAAATGTATAACTACAAACGTTAAGACATTTGACAAAATCCGATGACAATAACAAATATATAACATCAAAACTAAATAAATGAATTTGGGATTGAAAAGTACCGTGACACGTCTTATAGCAATGCGAATCCACACTCAGCAAAACAGTCATAATCGGGAACAAGCCACGTTCGGTAATAAAAAGATCAGACGACGTAATAAAAACCCACAATCTAGCACGTGGAAAAAATGTCCATGATGGTTAGTTTGGACAAATATACATTGTATGATTCAAACAATTCGTGATGGTGTCCGTAAAATTTACGGAGTGTCATTTTGAATCTGTCCTCATAACTTTGTTGGAGCACACTCCTGTATTTGAAGTCCGTACAGTGTGAACATGCACGAGAATAACATATCAATTGAGATATGTAAACACCATACGAAGGGGCAGAGGGTATGTTACTGCTGAGAAATGGGAAATTGATAATTGGGAAGTTGAAATCGTCCCGTTTATCATAGATTTTCGTGTTAAGTCGTCCATCTGTGTCAATATTGAGGAAAAGATCAAGGTATGAAGCAGTCCTTCTAGCATCAGTAGTATCTTTAGTTGAAAGTTCACTGGGATATATGAGATGCAAGTATTGGCTGAAATATGGGTTATTCAATGATAGGACATCATCAGCATATCGGAAAGTAAAATTAAAGAATTTCGCAAGGTGCTTTTTCTGTTTGTCTTTTAGAAGGTTTTGAATGAATTCTGCTTCATACGAGTACAAAAACAAATCGGCTAGTAGGAGGACACAATTAGTACCCATTGGAATACCGACTGTCTGTTGAAATGTGAATCCTCCAAACTCAACAAATATAATGTCGATCAAATCGTCTACCCCTTTGTCTTTGACTGAATATTCTTATCTTAAAGAAGTTTGGATTCGTCATGATTTTGTGCTATTTAGTTTTGCCTTCATATCTTTTCTCTGCTGAATGCTTATCCAGGTGTCATAACTTGTCCATGTTTTCACTTTTTTTTAATCCTAGGGTGTTTCTTGATGATTCTTTAAACACAGTTTTGATCTCATACATCCCTCTTCTAAACTTTCTGCAGTGCGTGCTCATTGTATGACTATGACTTCTAACACTTAAATGACTTAAATCTGTTTCTAAGCTCGATCTTAAATTTCTCAGAATTTCAGGTTGTTTTAGTTTGACTTTGTCGAATATTTGCCTCTTGTTGGTTCTATTTTTTACTGCTTTTTCTTAGCTTCATCCAAATTTTACCACGGATCAAGTGATAGTCACTACCATAGTCTGCTTCCCTTACAGCTCTTACGTCACACATTTAGTTTTTATCATCAAATTTAATCAGGACGATTTGGGGATTAACAAGTGATTTTATTGATAATTTTAAAGCATATAATTTCAATTAATGTTTTTTTTAAAGCAGTCTGAGAGCTGGACTCATATTTGATATTTATAAGACATGCAATATATATCATTATTAGACCATAACTCCAAACTTTGTCATTAGTAAATTAGTAAATACACAGTTACCTCTGGTATGGGTCACTATTATTTTGGAATGTCAACATATTAATGTGGTGCAATTTCACGGAGTTAGTATATCAATGGGTTATACATGTTTAAATGCCAGCTGAAGGACACCTCCGGGTGCGGGAATTTCTCGCTACATTGAAGACCTGTTGGTGACCCTCTGCTGTTGTTTTTTATTTGGTCGGGTTGTTGTCTCTTTGACACATTCCCCATTTCCATTCTCAATTTTATCACGAATTTTAAAATTTGTTCCAGTTGAAAAAGATCAACAGTTTGCATGTCTGAAGCTGAATTATAGATCCCCTTAACATAAAATTGAGTTAGAGCTGATACATCTATTTTGAACTACATGAAAATATAAACTATTTAAAATATCATTACTGTTTAATAAACTTTGCAGAATTGGTTGTGTTTTCTCTCCATAAGAAGCAAATTTCTTATCTTTCACTCTTTGCTATCTATATTATAAAACTCGATGCACATATGCCAATACTGTAAATAGCTTACCCAAACACATTTTAATTTGTCTGTCCCATTACAGGAACCTGTAATTCAGTGGTTGTTGTTGATTGTCATATTTGTTATTCGTTTTTGTCATAATCAGGCGGTTGGTTTGGTTGATAGGGCCACGCACGGTCATTTATCTTACTCACACCTACGTCATTAGGGTCTTCGTTAATTTCTGTGTCATTTGGTCTCTTGTGGAGTCTTACTGGCAATCATACCACATCTTATTTTATAACAAGTTGATAGTTGTTTTATGTTTACCATATCACTTCTTTTTATTTTCATATTCATGCACATTAACTATCAGCGGACGGATAATCTTATATATATTCATGATGTCGCCCGTTTGTAAAAAAGGTTCCAGCCCATATTATTAACTTTTCTGTTGTTTTGTGTCGTTAAAAGAAAGCTTTTGACTGACATTTACCACATGTACAGTTATACCAAGTAGAAGAACAGTGACAAACAATCATCAAAGATACCAGGATATCATGTGATAAACTAGAAGTACGTTTCGTCTACACAAGTATCATCAGTGTTGCTCTAATAGAACAGGTCCAAGGCAAAACAAATAACCATGTATATAGATATGTAGATCTTTTACATAAAGACGTGTTCTGTAAGATGTTTTGATATTTAAAAACAATGTTCATGTTTGATTATTTCAAAAACAAGACGAACATCAATCACAGTACCATGAAAACGACGAGTAAGCTAGAATTAAAACACACACCAAAATAAAATTAAAAAATGACATGGATAATTTTCAAAGTAATACACTGATAAATTAGATTAGGGCAGTGGCTTTATTACCTCTTAACTAAAACTTGAGCCAGACTTCTAAGAGATAACCAACTATTTCTTTATGTCAAGAAGGAACACGTAGTTACCTATTAGGACGAGCACGAGGATAAGAGGACAATTAGATGATATAGGTTATCTGGATGACGCCTTTATTCTGTATGAACGTACGTAAGCATGACATTTAATGCTACCATTTTTTAAGAACACTGGACTCATTTGATACTTTGTAAGCTGCAATAAGCGTTCAAAAATATATTGCCAAGGAACTGGAACAATGTATCAAATGTAATATTCCAAAAAAAGGGATTGTTAACTAAAACTAGCAAAATAAAAATTAAATTTTACAAATGGAAAAAATAAAATTATCGATTTTGTCAAAAAGTTATATCCTCAGCGGTAACTGAACTGATCCCCACTATCAATTTTGACATGTAAAACAATTCTGAGATAGACTTGACTGTACGTAATGTATCATTTTCTTGCAATCGGTATTGTCATAAAATTGGAAATGGTTTCTTAAATAGGTCGGAAAATTAACAAAAGACAAAGGCTTGAGGTTCCGTTGAAACATATTTTTTTTCCGACGTAGTCGGTATAGTTTCGGTTTGTGCCCTTTGAACTTAAGGACGCTAAACTATGGCAACATAATACGCATGCTCGAAAATCCTTTCTGTGATTGGACAAAATGCTGTCATGGTGGGTGATTTGGTTGTGTTTGAAAAAACGTCTCGTTAATTATATCGTGATGGAAAGGAAGTGAAAAACTATAAATATTTGAACTAGATCTTTAATACAAATATTTATATTTTTATTAAAATAATTGTTTCTCCAATAGCTCTTTGCATCCGTGACAGCTGTTTATTCGGGACAATTATATAATTTTTGATGTAAACTTTGTTGTACGAACGTTCATGACTTTAAGAACGCATCTACGCATGTGAGATTTCCGCGGGGTTTTGGTGAATGTAAACAGAAAGATACGAGGACCGAGAATACTGAACACAAACAGAGAAAACGTTATTTAAATGGTATCTTTGTGCTCCTGAATGTTATCGAAAGGATAGTTTTAAACATATACTCAAATTTAAATACGTCGGATATCTTTTTAAAGATAGTTCTTGTTTCTTTCTATTACTGCATTAATTTAATAACATGTTCTCTACGAATCCTTAATATTCATCAAAATCCACATGTGATCATCTTTTTGTGTTAACTATATGTTTAGTTTTCAGTAGAATACTAAACTTAATTCCATTTTCAATTACTTTAAATTTAATATTATTGTACATATGAAATAAAATTAATGTCGGCCTGGTTATGATTTATCCCAAATATAATCCTATTGAAATTTCAGAAAATCTACATAAACCACATTAAGATAAACATATGTTAATGATTTTATTGTTGCAATATTTTAATCTCATATTTAGGTGAACTTGGTCCATTGGACAACTTCTCAAAATATTAAAATGAGATTATAACCATAAATTATTACACATATAGTCAAAATGGAAATAAAACCGATTTTACAGTATAATGTTCCCTCATTGAACGTACAGCGATTATACCTCAATGGGTTTCTATAGAAACACGTGAAATGCATCACTTATATGGCTCCTTATACGTTCAAATGTTAACATAACACACACTTTAAATATAGGTTAAACACTCAACTAGGATGTTATTGTCTTTAAAAACACTAAGTTTTGGCAGACAGGGACACCCAACTAAATCGGTTGATGACCACTTACTGTGACATAACAAAAATTGGAATAAGTTACTTGTTTTATTTTTGGATAATTCAGAATTTTACCAAAGACTAAATGGTTATTGCTAGTCATTGATCAGGAAAATAATTGGTTTTCACTTGAATTAAACTAGTTTACCTTTATATGATAAAACTATATTAATCAAAGTTTCAAAACTGCGGTCGTTATATCCCACGGTCACTATGAGATGAAGAACAGCAAGAAAGGAAAAAAATAGGCGTTGCATAAGAATGCATTTAGATATTTAGTTGAGAGATTTTGATCTGACCTGATAAAAGAGATCAATGAATAACTCACCCCCCAACCAACCAAAGAAAAAAGGAGTATTCACAATAGAACACTTTATTTAAAGCAAATAGCAATACTTTTCATTACTTTTTCCCGAAGCTTATCTTTCTTTCCTTCGTTTTTAGGTGAACAAATATTATAAACTATTACTTCACTATAAACTATTTGTTTCATTCGGTTCGCCTTTTGAGTCACAAAAATATTAACATATTTATCAAGATATGCTTTACTGTACTGGATAATGACCCTCACATTCAAATTTCAAAATTCCAATTAAACTAAATAATATTTGTTTTGGCTGAGCAAATTAAACTTAAATTTTGTCATTCTTCTTAACCTCGTATGTAGTCTGTTGTCCCATGTTTTGTGGTTGTGTAGACGTTCCATATTTTACTTTGTACTTGTTTGGCTTTATAACTATTTTGATATGAATAAACTCATCATAGATACCAGGACTAAATTTTGTATATACGCCAGACGCGCGTTTCGTCTACAAAAGACTCATCAGTGACGCTTGAATCCGAAAAAGTTAAAAAGGCCAAATAAAGTACGAATTTGAAGACCATTGAGGACCAAAATTCCTAAACATTTTGCCAAATACAGCTAAGGTAATCTATGCCTGAGGTAGAAGAGCCTTAATTTATAAATATAACCATATCAATGATAATTCATGTCAGTCCAAAAAGTGTACGAGCGTCACTGATGAGTCTTATGTAGACGAAAAGCGCGTCTGGCGTACTAAATTATTATCCTGGTACTTTTGATAACAATAGATCCTAACAAAATGGGTGCTGTAATTTTGTACAGATGTTATTGGCTGATTTATAATCTAAATATCGTGCCCTTTGTTCTATGATAGTTCTAGAGGTGGTGTTGAATGTTGTTTTATGTCGCAAGCAGTTGGTTAATGGTACTGTTATTCCTAAAATGGATGCATTTTGTTTTGATTACCTCTAATTTGTTTCAAGCAAAATAAAATAATAATGTTTAAGATGTACCTTGAAATATGCTTAGATTTGATCTCATCTTATTACCAAAAGCGAATAATATTTTGGAGTTATAGGTAAATAGTTATCAAAGGTACCAGGGACTATATTTTAATATGCCAGACGCGCGTTTCGTCTACATAAATAAGACTCATCATTAAATTATCCCCCCTTTTATTCCAGATTTTCACTTCGATTTGTTCAAATATGTTCTGATGATGCTTACTATTGATGTACATTATATATTAAACACGCAACATTATTTATTTGTTTATTCTTGAACATCTTTAAAAACCTTTAACAGATGTCTTCAGTGGACCAGGATTTGCTACCATTCCGGAACACTTGCAGTTACAACATATTTTTTATGCAGTCCGTGTTGTTCAGTCTTTAATATTCTTAGTAAGTGTTTGGTAGATTATTGTTTGTCTTTACGCCGATTTCCGTTTCTACCATGATGTTTTCGTTTTTTTTTATGACATTCAATATTGAACTGTCTCTTTCGTATATCTTATCTTTCAAAAATAATAAATTCAGACAATCAGGATATAAACACTTTTAAATTTATGTCAATGTAATAAAACTTTTCCGGTAATAATAAACAAATATAAACGACATCTCCTTATTTGTTTTTGTATATGCCTTCCCAACTGACAACAGGAAAATATTTATCCAGAACGGATTAAAGAAAATAAAAGTAACTATACAAGGTAAGAACGCTGTCAAAAATATACAAAGCATAACAAAAATCGTAACAAATGATATATCCGGTAAGAATATCTCCTCTATCATTCATTGATATGTTTTAAAGGCAGAAACAAATATTGATGAGCAATTTTTAGTAGAGCTAAAAATGCTCTAACCAGTCGTTTAGGTAAGTAAACTTTGACCTGAAATGTCCTTAATGTTTCTGGCAAATGAAAAATATTGCTATAAAGTGTTTGGAAAAATTACAATAGAAAGAACCTAAAATTCCTAAAAGGAGCATAATAATATCTTGCTGAGTTCCTGGCATGAGAACAAATATGGTAAATGATTGCAAAAGTAAAAAAATTAATAACTCTTTTGTTGTTAATTTAGTAAATGATATATGGTGATCGATACTTATTGTTTTTAATCATCTTCAGATAAATGTACAAGTACGGACATTATTTAATCAGAATGGAAACGCCCTGACAAATTAAAAGTAAAATATCAAAACAATTATGGCTATTCTGAATTAGATAGTTTAGGTCTGGAAAATTTTCATTGTGTATGATAAGAATGAGTTTAAGTGTATACTACCATTAAACTGGTATATACGTACTAGCACCAGGGAGAAGTTTTAAAACAACAAAAACAATATACATGTATTGATATGAATTAAATATAATTTTTAATTTTTGTCAATCTTTATCAAATAACGATCAATCTCATTTAAATAGCGTTAACACGTTTTTGTCCGTTCAAGTTAAATTCGGGTTACTAGTGATAATACAAGACACTTAAAATTTATCACCCAACGCAACAAGATGTATTCTAACAGGTTCCTATTCTTACTTTTGAGACATCATTGTGTAAGTACCCATTGTATAGGTAGGCGAAGAGGCACACGCAGGGTTTCCTTATTCACTAAAATAAATGTGTTTAATCTAAAGAGGAAACAGATATATTCTGACACTTTCTTAGTCATAATTTTGAGTCATCATTGTGTAAGTATCCATTGTTAAGTAGGTTAAGAGGCACACGCAGGGTAAGTGAATAATTCGTCGTGTAATTGGATCTTTTAAAAAGCATATACGATGCATAATCGCTTATACATCCCCTTATTATGCAAATGCAAAACTTATTTGTTACTTGTCTTTTGCTTTATTTTTTGTCTATATGCCATTTTATGTTTCGTTGTTACATATATGACGTGTAAATGTACAATGGCAAATTTGCGTATTTTAATCTTTAATTTTTGTTTATACTATTGTATGCTTCTTTGTTAAATATTTGGTTTGTTATTTTAGTGATTGACATTATAACACAATGTTGACTGCTGTATATTTGACATTTTTTTCTATTATGTCTGTTTGTTTTGTTCACGCATGGTTGTTTATATAATGGAATATGATGCAACTTTCATACGAGTGAGAGGTTTATCTAGCTATATTACCAGGTTCAATCCACCATTTTCTACATAAGAAATACACTAATTATCAATTCGTTTGATGTGTTTGAACTTTTGATTTTACTATTTGATTATGAACTTTCATTTTTGAATGTTCCTCGGAGTTCATTTGATCTTTTCATTCAAAATTTGAAGTGGTAAATTCAACAAACATTCTTCTTGTTCAATGGAAACCTATTTCTTGAATACAATTTACACCTGGTTTTTCTTTAGAAACCATTCATTAATTAAAAGTGCAAGTGTTGCCACATTTGTGCAATAATCAAAACATCACATATATTGTGGTTTTGCAAGATGTCGCTTAGACTGTTGCATATGATATCGAACATTTATTAGGCTTTTAAAACTGAAGGCAAACGCTTTTAAAAAGTAATCACCCAAAAGCACTATATTTCGTGTACGTGGGCGGATGTCCTTCGTAACCGTTAAATACTACGGAAAAGTTATTTCACTAATTTGCTCGTTATATCCTAAGGATCTAAAAAACATTCGACCGAAGCGGTCCGGAGTCTCCGAATGAGAGTTTTTTTCCTTTAATATTTCAAATAAGCAATATGTAATTGTAAATGCCAACTGGTAAACCATAAGTGGTCCACCAAAAACGAAAATGGGGTTAAGGTCAAAGATCAAGGTAAGGTTCAGATTTCTTTTTGTCTTAATATTGTTTCTTTTAACTGTATATCGAAAAAAAATTATTTACTAAAAATATATTTTCGACATGTCGTAGCATACATAATTTGGTTCAAAGGGTGCCTTGTCATTTGATGGGAGTTCCTTCCCCTCTTATACTCATACTAAGCTGTATTGGTTATCTTTCTAACTTATTTCAAGCGAAAAGTGTGACTTAATCTGTCATATGAGACTAAAAGGGACATTTTCTAAATCGGTACTCGCAAATTATCTCCCTTATTTCAGACAAAAGAACATTGAAACCACATAGTTAATTTTATATGAAGAAACCGATGATTCGACACCAATTGTAGCATATTTGAGTAAAGTGCAGCTAAGCTTTTTATCAATTAAGTAGAAATTTAATGTTGAAAAACCTTCATGTTCTATGAACACTTTGTTTTTAATTTAGTTTCTTTTTCTTAATAGATGGCTACCTTTTCGACAGAAGAGGAAACGAATTATCTTCGAATGGTGGCATTGATAATTGGCGTTTGTCCAAAAGCAGTGCGCACCTATTTTGATGGTATATTCCCTCCGGCAAATCTGGCTGCTGATTTACATACGCATACCCCAGCACTAATGAAGATAAAAAAGAAGAACGTATTGACTTCGTCTCAATGGGCACTTTTATTTCCTACAGGTAATTATAGTATGCAAAATACATAAAATTGTCATACACTAGATCAAGTTTTGTTGCAATATCAATAGAATATACACGGAGTAATGATGATGATATACCATACTCGTGCACATCGTGAAGAACTTAACATACAGGGGTGTCGGCTATGTTTAATAGGAGATGGCGCGTTTGCTGCAGAGAGAAACGATTAAGGAAAATTAAAGTTTTAAATTTTATTTGTTGAGAATTGTCAATGCTATCTAATGTATTGCACGACAAGAACCGAAATATATTCTATTTCCATCAAGTAAAAGCATTCGTTTCAGTGCTCTGTTTTCTCAAAAACCTCTCTCTAATTTTTTCTTGTTGCAGTTTTGAGGTTTCATATGTAAGTTTCAAGATAAAAAAAACCCTACTTTTGACGATTTTCTTCCGTATGATTGATACAAAAATGAATTCCTATCATGGAATTTAACCAAATGCCATCCATCTTCTAAGAAAACACTTTTTGTTTATAAAGCTAATTTTTCATCAAAATATAATGTGTCGCTTGGGGTGTCAGATTTAGCATCTCAAGGGGTAGAATACATTTGAAAAAAGTAGATTTGCATATTATTCGGCCTTTATCTGATACTTTGTAATTTAGGCACATCTTATTTATTATGAGGTTAATACAACCATTTGTAGTAGTTTCCAACAATTTGATTTGCTTTATCTTAAACAGAGTACAAATGTAGGTACGAGCTAAATTTGAATGAAGCATTTTTTTAATCTGATGGAAAAATATTAGATTTCGTTTTAAAAAAAATCGCTAAAGAATTAATATTTTTCTCTGAAATACAATTTTACAGGTTCCACAAACGTAACTTCTATCAACTTCGACTTGACGCTACTGATATGCCTGTTAAGGAACATTTCAAAAATAGGCAAACCCTCCAGAGGTTTTGATGTCCTTCCCGCCATAACAGATGTTAGTCCAGCAGACGATCTTGCAAGGATAAAGTATTACAGGAATATGATTGCACATTCAGATGACAGCAAAATGTCGAATCAAACTTTTCATGACGCTTGGATCGATGTTGTTGAGGTATAACCATCGTTATTCTTTTTATTTATGTTATTTATTCAATAATGATTGGTTTATCATGTATAAGACACAGTGATATAATTTGTTGAACACCTCAATTACTGCAATATCAATAGACATATATATCATTCGTGAGAGTGGTGATGATTTATATACTTGTTTTGTTTTCAAAACCTCCTTTGAAATCTAGTTGTCATACATGTTGCTCAATGAAAATTGAGATTTATTACACATCCGGAAAGTAGTAAATTTATTAGATTGTTGAGCATCTTCAATTCAGATATATTTTTTTTTTTAAAGTTTACTATACATATAATCCAGCCATTGAAACTGTGACATCGGTCCGAACGCTGTTGTCATTCTGCAAATCTGAATGAATGCGTGTGATGTTAACTTTGGAGACTAGTGTGAATCAATCTATGTCATCGAAGAATAGAGAAAGAATACATCATTTAAAGCTGTTTTTTTTTCATATACATCTAGAAATTTACAATAAGGGCCGGGTAAAAAACAAAACTTTACGACAAACGAGACGATTTCAGCTTTCCAATTGTGAACTTTACATTTCATTGCAGCTAATCTCCAGCAGTGTCTTTATACGTAGTATATATATCCCAGTTCATACGATACTAAAGGGCTTGTATCTCCTATCATGATTCCCTTGATAGAGGATTGCTTCTAATAAAGGAGCTAAACCAAGAGTTTCTAGTGGTGATGTAGAAATAATCTTCGTATTTTTGACGGAAACCGTCGCGAGATTGTTGCCCGTTATGGAATTTCCGTTTCATAGTTGATTGTGGATATATTCCAAATGTCGTAACTACAATCCCACCCTTTTCCCCCAATTGTGACCTACCGAACCGTACGTATAACTGGGTTTGTACTAACACGAGGAGAAGAACGGGTACCACCGAATGTAAAGGCCAGATCCGTTTACCCTTCTGGAGCACCTGATATTGCACCCATTTTTTTTTGGTGGGTTTCTTTTACACAATCTTTAGTCTTTTATTTTGTAATTTGTGTAATATTGTTTGTCTGAAATGTTTTTTCTCGTTTATCCATGGTGTTGTCAATCCATTTTCAAGATGAGAATTTTAATGGCCCTTTGGTATATTTCGCCTCTCTTTAATAAATACTAAGGCTTTTCTACCTCAATCCTCTTTAACCTCGTTCTATATTTTAATATTGTTTTATTCGAGCGTCACTGATGAGTCTTTTATAGACGAAACACGCGTCTGGCGCAAAAATAAATTTCAATCCTAATATCTATGATGTTAAAAAAGAAGATGTGGTATGATTGTCAATGAAACATCTATCCACAATAGAGTCTGTTGTTCTCATTCTGTACCGATTGAGTATGTGATCCGACTAATTTTCCTTCGAATTCGTTATAAGAACTCTTAAAGTCCTTTTAAAGCTTTTAACGAAATATTTTCAAGTTTTAAGACCTTGGTTCTGATTAAAAAAATTGGATGAAGTTTTATTCGGACACCTTTCATTACTGTTGTTCATAGTAATAGTCATTGATTGATAAAAATAACACCTTTTCTCTAGTCAGTGCAATGACTTTAGATCGATAATACCAATTCTTTTTAAAATTTGAGATGCTGTTTCTGAACACGACAATGAATTTTCAATATAACAATTTTCCAGTTTTGCAGTTCTTAAATTTTGGTCTTAGATTGATAAATTCCATTTTATTATGTCACATTACGATAAATAGCGTATGTTCACGTCTTTTCAAATTTTGATATGCAGTTTAATAATTTATGGCAATGCTGTTTAGGAGTAAGGACAGCTAAACGTAAGAAAAACCACAAACGTTAGTTTTGATTTTGACAGACACCTGTTCTTATTGATGAGAACACATTAAGAAACTATTTTATCATCATTTCAAGAAAAAACAAAATCTCAAATCTGTTGACGTTAAACATATTATTATCTGATAAAGGCGACAACAAGACTTGGTGGATCACCGTTTCAACAGAAGTGTGCCGATTTAAAAATTGCCAGTTTGGACAGAGAGTCATTGGAAGATTTGATAATCAACCTGAAGCAAATCAATGAAGACAGATTTAAGGAACTTACTGACAAAGTTCAAAACGTAGAAGCAGTTGTAGTCGATCCTGTGCCTGTGCACAAGAGAGGTAGATGATTCAGTACTCTAAACTTATTACAAATTCCTCTATCTATATATTTTCATATTCTTTAGAAAACGTGGGATTATTTTGTATGAAGAACACTTTGTATAGTTGCGATGTTTCAGTATCTTAGAAAATCAGAGTTTAAAATACCATCGATTTAGCAATACTACAAAGCTGAGTGCTCTTCAACATTTCAATGACAAAAATGTGTAAATACACATAAAGTTATTTTTATTATTTGAATAATTGTGTTAAGCACTTCTGTGTTAAAGAGAGTTATTATTAATTGGTTCATAATTATAGATGATTTGTTTCGAAACACCAATCATTTTCTATTGCTGGAATAGATCTGTATTCGGCAACATTAATGTTTTCTGGAATATCTGGTCTGCCTTTAATGCTCTTCGACTTTGTTCTTTAACTTTGTTTATTTAAGTGTTACTGGTGAGTGTTTTGTAGCCATAAAACATGTCTGGCATACATAGTTTTAGTCATGGCATCCTTGATGACTTAATTTATACTAATGTTAAAAATGGCTCTAACAATTGTTTTGGAGTAGGATAATAAAAAAAGGATCTGAATTGGAATATTCGTATTAATGTCAAATTTATGATAATGTAATATCGGATATCGCTTATTTGCCATTGAAAAAAAACTATTGAAAGTGTTCAGATCATGTTTTGCTGTATAAATATTTATTATAATGTATTTGGTACAGTAAACAAATTGACTCATGTGACTATTCCGGTTCAATTTTTGTTGGGGAGGGAATACATTTTATGTCTATGATTGTTTAATGTCGTGTGTGCTGTGTGTTTCTTTT
Source organism: Mytilus galloprovincialis (assembly GCF_965363235.1). Lineage (NCBI taxonomy): Eukaryota > Metazoa > Mollusca > Bivalvia > Mytilida > Mytilidae > Mytilus > Mytilus galloprovincialis. Next base: position 18,954,764 of record NC_134845.1, on the reverse strand, counting down.
TATACGAATATGCATTCCATATAAAAAATAAGATGTTGTATAATTGTCAATGAGACAACTCTTCACAAAAGCACAAATGACACAGAAATTAACAACTATAGGTTACCATACAGCCTTCAACAATGAGCAAAGCCCATACAACAAAGTCAGCTATAAATAGCTCTGAAATAACAATCATAAAATAATTCCAACAAACAAAATGAATTATAACGGCATATTTTAAATACAAAAATGAATGGAAAACAAATATATAACCCATCAACAAACGACAACCAGTGAATGACAGGCACCTGACTTGGGACAGGCACTTACAGAATGTGGCGGGGTTAAACATGTTTGCGGGATCAAAACCCTCTCCTAACCTGGGACAATGGTCTAACATTACAACATGAGAGCAAACTAAAACATCAGTTGAAAAAGGCTTAACTCATCAGATGGATACAAACAGAAAGACTACACTGACTGGACGTGGCCGAGTACTTGTATATCCTAACAATAAAAAGACAATAAATACTCGCTGTATCTGACAGTTAGTTGAAAGCCGCTAACAACTAATAAAACAATCATTCATCTGAGACTAAATATGTCAATATGGAATATGATAATTTACATTTCATCTAAAGTGTGGCATTACTCCTATAACATAAAGATGTAAAGGCGTAAATTTCTAACTGAAAAATTACATTCCTTCCATGCATACTAGTTCGTGTTAGTCATAGAGCAATTACTGTATGTCTGTCTGAGCGTCAACATTTGTTTATGTCGTTTTTATAAACTAAACATTCTCATCTGATATCAATCTTGTTAATGAACAATGTTCTCATCATTAAAAAGGGCGGAACAGGTTTGAGAAAAGTCACTTTTCAGTTGGAATTCAATGTATTTTAAATTTACGCCTTGTGAACAATAGTTATTGATAATTTTCATCTTTATGCTTTAGGATTGATGCCACAATTTATATTAAAGACAGTCGTGAAATAACGTATTGAATCCAGGACTAAAACAAATCATATATTTGAAGAAACTCCTCAAATTCGACGTAAACTTGGCCGCGTACCTAAACATAAAAAATGTCAAAAGGTGGACGGTCTTATAAATAAACATATAATAACTGATGCGCACACCATTAGACGAAAACTGCACAGGCACTCGTCTCAGAGAAAATTTCCTTTACAAATACCTTTATGTAACACAAGCTACTTTACTCCCGATTTAAATAAAAATGTCAGCCGGTGGCGAAATTCTGTTATATGCCGATTTCTCGGCTGTCAACCCCACTTAAACTTGTTATGTCGTAAAACTAAATTAATTTATCTTCACAATGGTGTATAACACGTCTTCTCTTGTTGTCGGATTTATCCGTAGCAATGCTACCCAAGTATGTCAATCGAATAATTTCGTCTATCGACGATGGATTGGAAATAAACGTCTCGTCTCTTTATATATCTCGGTTTCCGATTGGTCAATTTTATGGGAAAGTCTGAATGATTCTTGGAGTTATCTGATCTTGTTTCATTTCATACGTAAAGTCAAGAGAAGGTCTGAATGACATTGACGTCATGGGAAAATTGGTGTCTAAAGAAGGAAACTCGTAACTTATTAGACATACCACAAAATAACACTTGTTAGATATTTTTCACGGTATCTCATACAATTTTACTAACTAGGTGATAAGTTCTATTCAAACAAAAACTTAAATTTTTTTCTGAAACTATTTTTATAATTATAGCTGTGTGTTTCAAATCCATCGTCGGTAGACCAAACAAATACGATTGACATACATGGGTAGGATTGCTACGGATGATTCCGACAACAAAAGTAGGCGAGATTTACACCCTTATGAAGATAAATCAATTTAGATTTACGACATAACAAGTTTTAGTGGGGCTGACAGCCAAGCAATCGGCATATAACGGAAATTCGCAACCGGCTGACATTTTTCTAAATCGCGAATAAATACCTTGTGTTGTATAAAGGTATCTATGGATTTTTTTCTGAGACTTTGCTTTGACTTATAGAGGCCAAATTCTGAGCATTCTGAATTTTATGATGAGTCTAGATATTTGTCTATACCATTTTACATCATGTCTGTGTATTTCTATCTCACATTAGTATCTTTGCACAAGTTTATGTACACATATAATTATATATTTGTAGCGAGAATTAAAAAAGCTATAACAGATTGGCAATCTGTAGATGAAAAATTTGTGGAAACAAATAGTTCAAAACAATTGTATAAGTGCTTAAAGGAGAATAATTTTGTGTCTGTTACTGGAAGTGCAGGAATAGGAAAGTCCATAACATCAAGACATGTGGCTCTCCAAATGATGCTTGAAGGCTATGATGTAATACCAGTTAAGTCTCCAAGTGAGATTTTTGTTTCTAAAAATAAAACCTTATATATATATGACGACATTTGTGGCAGGTATGAAGCTATTCAGCATGAAATCGAAGATTGGGATAGACATATTGACGTCATTTTAGACTGTTATTCTTTATCACCGATAAAAATATTGGCCAATTGCCGACTTCAAGTTTATCAAAGTCCTAAATTCCAAACTCAAGAACTATTAACTAAGTGCAAGTTTGATATGTCAATCGGAAAAAATGCAATATGTACAGACGACAAAAGAAAAATTGCCCTCAAATACATTCCTGCCATGTATACAAAACAAATGTCTAACGAATATATAGAACAATATGAATGTTTTCCTTTATTGTGCAGCATGGTTGCAAATTTTGAAGAGAGTAAGATAATGATTTTTTTGGAAAAAGGACCTTATGACATTTTTGAGAAAGAGTATGATAAAATGAAGAACATAGGTAGTGAAATGAATTACTGTGCTTTGGCAGTAACAACTATTTTCAACAATAAATTAAACGAACGTTTATTAACTAACGAAATATCACAAAAAGAAAAGGAAATATTCACAGATATATTTGAAGCCTGTGGACAAAATACTTGCACGTCTCGAATATCTTTAAAAACACATCTTGATTCCTTAATAGGATCCTTTATTTCAAAAGAAGACAATGTTTATAGTTTTCGTCATGAAAAACTTTTTGATATAAGCTGCCTTTATTTTTCTAAGAAATTTATAAGCTGTATGGTGAAAAATTGTGAAATTGTATTGCTATTCGAACGGTTTGAATTAGAGTGCACCATAAAAGAAGATCAAGGTGGAGATTCTATAGTTCTACCAAAGAACCTAGAGGACCTATTCTTTCATAGGTTAATTAATGAAGCAACAGACGAAACTATTTTAGATATATTCGGATGCAAACCAATGGAAAACTATCAGTTTAGAGAACGATTATTACATTCTCTAAAAACGAAAAATGAAGAATTCATATCGAAAGTATTGCACATGAACCATTTTGGAAAAACCGTTTTTCATTTGATGTGTCAGCTAGGATTTACAGATATCCTATCCTTTTGCATCACTAAAAATGTCGATATTGATTATTACGACGAAATTGGAATGACACCCCTTCATTATGCCTGTAGATATGAAACTGAATCTGCAGTTGATTTTTTAATCGAGGCAGATGTTAAAATTAACATTTACAAACGTCGTGGATTCACACCACTTTATGAGGCTTGCAGGCAGGAAAATATTGATATCGTTAAAAAACTTCTTCAACATGGAGCATGTCCGAATTTATCTACTCAAAGGTCTTCAATTCCATTAATTGTATCAACAGAGAATGGTAATCTTGAAATCATAAAAATGCTAATTGAACATAAGGCAGATGTAAATAGACAAAACAGAGATGGACGATCTGCCTTACATTATGCATGCTGTCTCGGTCAAAAGGATATAGCAGATCTTCTTATAACACATGGTGCCGATATTGATTTAAAAACAAAACACAATGAATCTCCTTTGCATCTTGCTTGCATTGGGCTTCATGGTTCAATTGTTGATATACTTATTTCAGACACCACGGATATATTTCAACGTTGTACAAATTCAAATATGTCAACATTTGCAACAATCGTAGAGAAAAATGAAAAAGAAATTCTTAGAAAGCTTCTTAAAACGGTATCAGATAAAAATATGCTTTACCCTGAAATAGAATTTGCATGCACAACCAAGAACGTATTTGTTCTTCAAGGGATTTTGGAAGTAGGTATCGATGTTAATACACGTTTATCAAAGGGTGATTCCGCTCTACATATCACGTGCAGGAATGGATTTTATTTAGGTGCTGAAATGTTAATAGGAAAAGGGGCTTATATAAATGAATATTCTAAGGACAGACTTACAACAATTCAGCTTGCTTGCGTAACACCAAACAAACAGCTTGTTGATTTACTAATTTCAAACGGAGCAAGTGTGAATAATTGGCGCAAAGGAAGTGCAATTCCACACGCACTCCATATTACATGTATAATGAAAGAAGATGAAATGGCGATATCACTTATAAATGGAAATGCTGATGTTAATCAAATTGCAGAACTTAAAAGAAACACTGTGTATAGGTCAGAAAAAAGCCATTGTATTACAAATATTTATGACGAAGTCTATTCTCACACAAGATTGATGATAAGCCCGCTTGAAATTGTGTGCATCGGAAAAATGTTAAATCTTAATCTTGTCGAAGTTCTTTTAAAAAACGGCGCAAATTCGAATATCAAAAGCTTAAGCGGCATAAAACCTTTACTTATTGCAAGTTTTTATAAATATGACCCATTGGTAAAACTTCTTTTGAACAATAAAGCGGATGCTAACGTGTGCGACAACATTGACATTTTGTGTTTGTCTAACATGCATTATAAAGGAGATGAAGACATAAGCGAACTTTTATCGTATGGTAATGTTTGCTTCAACAACACTAAAACCACACCATTACACGTAGCCATCATAAACAATTCGCAATCTATTGTAAATGAATTACTACAAAACCGTGCAAGAAATGACATCGCGTGTGATATTTCGCCTTTTATGTTCGCTATTCAGAACGACCGTAGGAATATTCCAACAGATCGCCAGCAGATTATTGATTTTTACCGCAATTACAAGAAAATTGAAGATATTCTTCCTCTTCATGCAGCATGTCTTTTAGGATTTAGAACTATTGCTGAAATTTTAGTTAAGAAAACATTGCCACATGATAAAGAAGCAGTTATTCTAATTCGTCCATTCCAAGTAGCCTGCATTAAAGGACATATGTACGAAAAATGGCCTTATATTACAAACAAACCATTTTCATTATCTGCTTTACAGATTGCATGTCTTGGGCAATACTGGGATACATGTAAAATGTTAATACAGAACGGAGTTGTTAGAAAAAGCACATTCGAGGTGTCAGACCTGTTGGTAGCTTCATTTTTGGGTGACAAGAAAAATATAGAATTAACTATGTGCGACAAAAGAATCTATGAAACATCTGTTCTTCGTTTCGCTTACGAAAACAAAGGAATAGAAATTGTTAAACAATTGCTAGAAACCAATAAAGAGGATGAATTTGGTGATGATTTAAAAACTTTGTTTTTCATAGCCTGCTCAAAAGGAGACACTGAAACTGTTTCTCACATTTGTAGTATTGTACACAAATATAATATTAATGATTATATCGATGCAACACCATTGCATACTGCTTGTGAAAATGGCCATGCTGAAACTGTTCAATTTCTCTTATCACAGAATGCATATGTAGATTCAATTTCCATAGAAAACGAAACCCCTCTGCATATAGCATGTAAAAAAGGTCTAAACGATGTTGTTAGGTCATTGCTACAAAGAGGAGCAAAACCGTTTTTAACTAATAAACATGGAGAAAATGTTTATCATTTGGTATCAAGGTATAACTATTTAGACTGTGCAAGAAGTGTATTCGAATTTAGAAAAAAATCTTTGACAAATACAGATGCTGAACCGGGTGTAAATAGTCGTACAGTAAACGGAAAAAATGCTTTGTACTTCTCATTTGAAAATAAAAATAAGAATATGATGAAACTTATTCTAAATTTTGGTGCTAATGCAGATGAAATATTTGATGATATTGAAGAGCCATTATTGCTGAAAGCTTGCAGAGAGGACAGTCTAGAATTGGTAGAAGTACTACTTGAATATTCATCCGCAGTCAATCGAAAAACTTTTGATGGCAAAGATGCTTTGTATTTCTCGTACAAAAACCAGAATAAAATGTTGATGAAATGTCTCCTCAGGTATGGAGCAACAATCAATAATTATTATGGGACAGAAGGGGAAACATTACTATCCAAAGCTTGCAGAAAAGGTTATGTAGACATTGTAAGCATATTACTAGATGAATGTTGTTATGTAAATGCAAAAAACAACAACGGAGAGACTGCTCTCTGTATTGCATGTCAGTGCAATGAAATTGCAATCGCAACCTTATTGACACAAAACGGTGCAGACATAAACAAAAAATCGTATGAAGGGTTGTGTCCCCTTTATTTTGCATGTATAAATGAAAACGAAAACATGGCAAATTTATTGTTGCAGAACAACGCTTATACCGATATAATGTTTTCTGATTCTCAAAGTATGCTTATGAAATGCTGCACGAACAAATTTTACGGCATCGTTGATCTTTTATTGAAGCATGGAGCAGATGTGAATATTTGTCATTATGCCGGAGAGACTGCTTTGTATAATGCATTTCAAATGGGAGATGCCAAGTTAATGCTAATTTTGCTTAAGTATGATGCTGACTGGGATGTATGTTGTCATGAAAAAGAACAATTTTTGTATGAGGCTTGTGAAAGAGGCTTAGAAGAAATTGTAGAAATTATTTTACAGCGAGATCCAAATATCAACGTCAATGCAATCCTATTCGATAATAAAACGTCGTTATATGCGTGTTATAGTGCAATATCAGATGCCAACTCATCTCAGTATAAAATATACATATCAATAGGATCCTTACTTAGACGTCATGGGGCAAATTTATTTACGTTAACAAAGGCAAATGATTCACCTTTTCATCAATTATGTATGAAATGTAGACCCAACGACATAAAAGTAGCGTTAGAAAGCTGTGTGGTTGAAAGAAATGCTTTAGAAATAGTATTTCAATATGCCTGTTCACAGAACGACCAGGATATAGCAATGTTATTGTGGGACTTCTGTAAACAACCATTCATATCTGAAAACTCGTTAATAAGAGCTGACAATGAAAATAACCATATCACTGCTTTGCCTCTTTTATTACAACTAGATGTAAATATGGTGGATAAAACCGGCAAAACAGCTCTTCATATTGCATGTTTGAACGGAAATAGCTATATGGTAGAACAACTTTTACAATCTCGCAACACAGATGTTGGTATTCAGGCAAATAATGGATATACTGCATTACATTTTGCATGCTTTTATGGACACCTTAGAGTCATACACATGTTGATTGAAAGAGGAGCTAACGTACAAACACGTACATATTCTGATGAAACAGTAGTAGAACTGGCGTTTTCTCAGTTAAAGGGAAATGTTATTACTTGTTTGTTAGACTTAAATGAGTTCGAGACATTACAACAGTGTAAGGAAAAAATGCAACTCTTTTTGAAAACATATTGCTGTTCGAATAGCATGAAAAAACCATTAAGGCGAATCCTTACTTTAATGAACCCTAGTTCGTACATTGATACCATTGATTACCCTCTGCACTTTGCTTGCAGGAAAGGCGATGGTGAACTTATTGATCAATTGCTTGAAAACAGATCAAATGTAGACTGTATATCATTTTACGGGGAGACCCCTCTCATAATTTGCATAAGTAACAATGATTTACAAAATGTAAAACTATTATTGGAAAAGGGAGCTTCGGTTAATAAATTGTCGAATATATCCGAATATGGAATCGATCAACTTTTCGTAAACACAAGTATTTATATGCTGAAAGATGTGACTCCAATCTCTTTGGCCTGCTTTTTTGAAAATCTTCCCCTAATTCAAATTCTGATTGATTATAACGCTAAAATCAATACAACAGTCCATATTTGCTACTACAATACGAAAGATTGTCCTTCTAAATGTGAAATAATGACACCTCTTTTTATATCTGTTATACAAAACAACTTACATTCAGTGCATCTTTTAGTTGAAGGTATTCTGGATTCCGGTCTCAACGATCTAAATTACATACTTATTGGCTCACTCTACAACAACAGTGATTTAACGGAAGAAAACTGTCATAAATGTGACAGGCTAGTTCTCACACCATTTCAAGCAGCTTGTGTCACTGACCGGACAGACATCGCGTCGTATTTTGCGCAAACCAACCAGGTAGATGTAAACCTAGCTTTCCAAATATCTCCTGTGTTATTATCTTTGTATTTTCAGTATCCAGACATGATGATACGTGTGATAGATACATATGGATTAGTAAACAAAAATTTTGAAACTGAAGTTACTCCATTAATTTTCTCAGCTCTTGTTGGAAATTTCAGATTGATGAACATCCTGCTAGACAATTCTGGAAACCATGAATGCTATGCTACAATATCTGTTTTGCTAATTGCTGCACTAAGTGAAGATGTTCTCCGTATATTTGACTGTTATTCTGATGATTATTTTGTTTACTCAGAATGTTTTGTAAATCCACTAGCGATATGCCTCTTGCAGAAAAATATGGAAATGGCTTCTTTATTGTTAAATGAATATGCAAGTACTTCCTGTATTTCAGAAATGGATGCTTCACATATTATTTGCTTTAGAAAAGAAACAGAACATTTACGTCTTATTTTTGAAAGCAGATTAAATCTCCGAAGAAAATTCAATATTCAGATGTGGCATTTGCTTATAATGGAAGACGATCAAAGTGATTATTATACCTCTAATAATATCAGTGCTCTAAATCCAATTTATTTGTGTGTCACATTAATAGAGCTTTCATGTTTCCTCCGAGATACTGCTTTACTAGAGCTTCTGTTGAAGTCCGAATATACACTTGACGGTGTAATGGAAATTTCCCCTTTATTATTATCCTTATTGTTTATGAATAAGCCTATCGTTTTATCTAATGCACTGCTTCAATTACTAGACACAAACTCATATGGCAGCTCTTCGAGGTTATGTAAATCTGCTTGGATGGTTATAGCAATGATTTCAAATAAGCATGGTTTAGATATTCTAACTCTCAGATTGACAGAAGACTCCTTTCAGATGACAAATTCTGCAGATTTGGGTTTAGCTATGTTAGTTGTCTTTTATATGCACCATGATCTTGTTGAAAGACAACTGTATGACATGAAATATCTATCAACAACAGACGTTCTCTGTGAAGTCAGTTTAGCTGAAATAAATGCCATTGAACTTCTTTTTAATGATAACGAAGATGAAAACATTTATAATAATGAAATAGAATACCAGGGTATGAAAAACATTCACAACAATGTAATAGAATTCCAGGGTATGAAACTGAATAGATTCAAGATAAATCTAGCATACTTAACATTGCTACGGAATAAGAAATTAAAATGTTTACCGGTACAGGCGTATAATGGATCAATCAATTCTTTACCGTTTTTTGCAGTTGAAATGTTTTATTTGATACAGCAACGAATACCAAGATGTTTGTTATCAGTAAATCAAATTTCTTATGAAAAAACAATTATCACACAACTTATGGTGGCTTGCTTGCTTGACAATAAATCTAATGTGAATTTTTTATGTTATATGGGGAAAAGCGTTCAACTTAATGAAATGTCGTTTTGGCATCTGGCAAGTATACACAAAGTGAAAGTTTGGGATTCATGTCCAACAATATTTGAAATTGCTTGCAATAGCGATTTCAAAGCAACCTTTAATGAGCTACATTTATCCTGTATGAAAGAAAAGATGACAATTGTGAAATATCTTTTAAAAAATAACTGTGATGTGAATGCTTCAGCTTGTCTAACACCGCTACATATGTTCCCTATTATACTCAGTCATCACTTTTATTTAGAACATTCCCATTTAATAGATAAGTTCATTGATATTATTGATTCTCTGAAGAGTTCAAGAAGCAACATGGATTTTTTAGTTTTACCCGTGGAGTTTAATGCCATTCATTTAGTGATGTTTTCAGACGACATAGAATATATGAAACTATTGATTCAAAAGAGATGTGATCTGAATGCAGTAGCAAAATTATCAACCTTATCCTTATATTTGCTTCATTTCTTTGAAGATGATAGTTTAATATCATTTAATACAGTAAATGCCATATCAGAGGTGACGGCAATGCACATCGCCTGTATTTTAGATAAAAGTGATTTCGTTGAGTTTCTTTTATCAAACAAAAGTAATATAAACTCATACGGATCAATTCATCCTTTGCATTTAAATGCATTCCACTGCGAGGATATTTTGGAATTGATAACTGACAAATCGTTTTTTACGTTGACAGTATTTCATACTGCTATTTTGTGTCGAAACACATATATAGCAGAAATTCTTATTGAAAACGGCACAAACTTTGAAATGACTGCATCGTTATATTTGGAACTGTACATACAAAATGACAAACACATCTCTACTCAGTCGTCAGTTAAATCGCTGCACTTGGCGTATTTATTTGGAAATGAACACATTTTCAGGACAATTCTGTCTAAAACTTTACTCATGAATATAAACGAGAAAGTGTCTTTATCAGCATGGCATTTATTTGACAGTGACTCAATTCACGACATGACTTCACATTATACATCCAAGGGAGATATCCAATTGACATTCAACATTCTTCACATAGCTTGTATTACTGGGGATAGTTTATATGCAAATGTGTTGATCAATGAAGAGGCTAATGTAAATTTAGAAGCAGAAATGTGTACAACCGATTTTACAGGAAATGAAATTATAATTACAAAATGCCCCTTGCATTTTGCAGCAGAGATAGGAAGTTTAGATTTATGCAAGATATTAATAGAGAATGGAGCCAAACTGGATGTCAAAACTAATGTAATAGGATTTCAGCCATGGCATTTGGCGTTATATCATGGATATGATGAGGTTGTGTATTTTCTTCTTACATATTGTCGATTAACAAATTTTAATAGGAAGCAATTTTTGTTCGTTTTTATTTTATTCCTACTACGCAAAAATTTCAGTAAGATTGTTCTTCCATTTATAGCAAAATCAAAACACTTTCTTATACTTTTAGCATTTTATAAATACTTAATGAATGTACTTGGATTTACTGGTGATCTTAATTTTCACTCAAGAAGGATAACCAGTTCAGAATATACTCCACTTACAACAATTGACAATGGATCGCTATATCATGTATATGAAGAGTTAATGAGTGTATATGAAACAATAGACACAAGTGACAGTTTGGATTTGAGCGATATTGATTATGATTATCATTAAAACGCATGGAGCGTTTGGCGTGCCAAATTACAAACCATTTATCTTTTATGAGTTTTCAATTGTACCTCTGTAAACTTTGGATAACAAGATGCAACTGTGTCAAACTCTACACTAACATTCGAAAGAAGTTCATAGTTGAAAAAACTTTGAGAAATATAATCATAATCATATATGATTTATTGAACAATGAACAGTATAATCGCGATGAATTCGAATATGAAAATATGTTAATTGATAATCAGATAGTTATTGTGAATTAGTACAATGTAGCGCATATGTCAGTGGAATTGTTCCCTTAACTACAAGTTCAAACAGTTTGATGTGTATAAAGCGCCTAGTTGAAAATCCAAAAATATATGTGGTAAAATTATTTTTTTTTGCACTTAAAGAATAAGGAAATTATATAATAATTATTTTCGTTGAGATAGTTATCTTTTATGTTCCCTGTGATTAATCATTACACTGTGTCATAAAATAACAGATGATTTTATATCTTGAAGTTGATTTCATTAGAATTTTAAATAAAGGAGCAGCGGTTAACTTTCATATGATTTCGCATAGCCAGTCCTACGCTTTATTATACAAATGTTAGGGATATTTGTCATGAGACAGCAGCCATCTTTCCCCCCCTGAGTATGAAAGAGTTTTGAATAGATAACAGAGGCTATATTTTTAATACACAACAAAGTTTCAAAATTGCCAAAAAAACATAATTGAAGACAACTCCTGACGATCAATTTTCCTGACTTCAAACAGGCACATGTTCCATGGTATTAAAATGCAAAATCTGGAGCAATTGTGGAAAACAAAGTAAACATAAAAGAAAAAAAGTTGAAAATCAAAGGAGAATACGCACTTCAAATCTGTGATTAGATCTAATATCAGGCAACAGTAGCTTACCTATGTTCAAAACTGTAGATGCACTCAGGGAATCGGATAAGCTCCAAACAGTCAATCGATAGGGTAAATGTCTCCATCGTGTAGTATCATCACCGGATATAGGTACATGTGCACATTAAAAAGCAAAAAGTATGTATTCTCCTTACAGTAAAACACTATACGTCGTACAATTTAAACGCTTTACCTACATGAATTTCTCTGTGAAAACAATAGTTTATTTCAAAATAAAGTGTTGTGTATGCTTAAATATAATATGGCTTTGTTCTACGAAAGGGCCAAATCAATAGCTATATATATAGATGAAGTATATATGTGTTTCAACATATTTGAACTCGTCACATGTTTCTTTGAACAGGCCCGATTCTGACATTTTGATGTGAGAGAAAGCCAATTAATGATCTTAAATACTACCTATATTATTAAGAAGTAGTATCACACAAACGTAGAATATACCGAAACTAAGAAGAACGTGACCTTACCGGACTTCACATTTGGTTTACCCATCGCTACAGGGGTACCTATATCCAATCATACTGCTACACAGTGGTCTGTTGTCCTGTCAAATATATTGCTATTATCGAGAATTCGACACAATTATTATTTCCCAAAAGGGCACAATTCTGGTTAAAATGTAAGACTATGTGAAGAGGTTTTTGATAAATTGGGAGATATACACCCTTGTATTGGTCAACCAATTCGTGATGGTAATCGGTAAACATGATTATCGTCGATTTTAGTTGATCTTCCTCATAATCATGCTGGAGAAGTTTTTGTGTTGGGACAACATCACTGTTTATGACGTTTGTATGATGTAGATATGCACCCTTATGAAGGATTAATTTAAATGTTTAAACCCCAAACGATGTGTTTGATGGTATCACGCTTCTAAGATACAGGAAGTTGACAATTTGAACACACTGAATCGTCATGTTTACGTATGACATATGACTAATAATCCTCCTCTTACAACACATCTCCAACAGAAACGTTGATTTGGAATCTGCGACACTTTTAGACGCTAGTGACGAAATAGTTGAGACTGTTGGTATTCTATATCGAGTCATCTGCAGCTAAGTGTATGTGATGACTTTTCTCGCGTCTGCTCATTGTCGTAGACGCAGTCGTGGTCGTGGTTATGGTATGAATACATCACCTTATCTTCGGGATGTCTGTCTGTAAATGACACACCACTTTAACAGATGCCATCATGTGCAATGAACTACATTCCATGTGCAATGGACTACATTCCCTGCCCTTTTTGAAACTTTGTTATTTGTTAAAGTAATGGTAGGAAAACCTTGTTGCAAACTTCTATTCATGTTAAAGCAAACTAGTAGCTATCATTTCAAATATTGCTCATCATAGACTTTGCAGACCGGATGTGTATAGTTTTCTCGTTTGAATTGTTATACATTTGTCATTTCGGGTCTTCTGTAGCTGGATATGCGGTTTGTGGATTTTGCTCATTGTTTAAGGCCGAACGGTTACCTTTAGTTGCTAACCTTCTACTTCATATAAAAAAGAAGATGTGGTATGATTGCCAATGAGACAACTATCAGTTTGTTTCTTGTGTAGCGTTGTCTCTTTGGCAATCATACCACATCTTCTTATTATGATATTAACAACAACCGCAATCAAAACAAAAATTTTCAACAAGACCGTAACACGGACTTAAATTCATTACACCTAAAGGATAAGAAATTTCTTTTGTACTTGTAGATTTAAATTTGGATATTTCTATATTTCAATATTTCTTACATTTTGACATCCTGTTAACATATGTTATATTTTCATTGTATCGAGAGAACCCTTCATTAATAACACTTGAGTCTAAACAAGAATTCATGTAGTAAGAATACTAAAATGTTTGGTACAAAACTTTTGGAACACACAAACATAAAAATGTTGGAAAACACAAAAATTAGAAACAGTTAAACTTTTCAGAACATTCATTTCTAAATCCATTTAGAATATGGCAAAGTGCTCTCGACCAATGAATTGTAGAATTTGGTGTTCCTTAATTGTGAAGAATGAATGTAATTTATATTATTAGTAAGGGATTATCCTTTTGTATAGGCCGATTTACATTTTATAACAAAGAATTTCTATAAATGAGTTACAACTGCCAGAAGAACATTTATTCGGATTATTGATTGAAAGTTGAATTTTGAATAAAGGCAACAGTAGCATACCGCTGTTCAAAAGTCAAAAATAGATTGAGAGTAAACAAATCCGGGTTACAAACTAAAACCGAGGGAAACACATCAACTGTAAGAGGAAAACAACGGAACAACAGAAACACTGAAGAGCAACAAAAACAAACGTCAACATACATAGAAACGGACTATTTGATAACAACTGCCATATTACTGACTTGGTACAGGACATTTTAAGAAAAAATGGTGGGGTGAACCTGTTTTTAAGTTTACTTTACAATTTATACCGTTTGAGTTATCATGTGAATATTTAGAACTTTCAAATTACCAAAAAAATAAATAAGCAATATTAAAGAGAAAAAAGGGAAAAACAAAAGGTTTAAGATTAGATAGATTGAATTAACTTTTGAATCTCTTATAAATTGCATTTTCTCACGGGTAGTAAGGTCGTCATATCGAGGGGCGTTTAGTACAGTGATTTTGTCATAGTCTGGTTAAGTTAGCCATGGCTGTGTTAAGAGTTTTTATTGACAATCAATGACAAAACATAAACATTCGGTTGTTTCGCTAAAGGAACCTCTGAATGTAAAATAAAGCGGGTAAGTATCTTTGTTTACTGCTTATATGTTAGTACATTAAATTTTTCATTATATAGTTGTCATTTGACATAGAATAATGCCTGCGTATGTAAAAATTTATAAGTTGTTGTTCGTTACTAATGCATAAAGTACAGTTATTTTTTAACTGTCTGTTACATCCCATATTTCATTGTGGTATATATCTGCCGTCAATTATTCCTAAAAACACACACATTTGCACACAATTTAAGATTACAGAAAATTCTGTGTCATGGTTTGGTTGCTTAGTGTCATGGTTTAGTTCATGTTCGACATGGTTCAGTTATGTATTTCCTGTCGTGCATGATGGAAGTGTTATTAATACGATCAAAATAAACAGAAATAAACCATTAAAATACTGTTAAACAATATTTTCGCTGATATTGTTTTTCGTGTTAAACCCATTCTTTCCTATTTTGAGTCAATACAGTTTCGCTATTTTCAATTATTATGTTGTTGTTTTGTTCCCAGACGAGTAGATCTGAATTGTAAATATTAACGAAGATCTTCCACTTGCAAAAATACACCGCTCGAGAAAATTAATCAGTGTCTACAGTAAAGCTAAGATAAAATCATTATAATTATCATAATTATAGAACAAGCACGTACAAAGAATAACTAGAGTAATATATTAATGAATTTCAATTATAGCAAATTTCTTTAAAAGTTGGTGCATTCGGAATTCACTATGACCTAAGAAAGCACATAGTAATATACAATTAGTAAATACAGTATGATTTCCAATGAGACAACTATCCACCCTAGACAAAATAACGTAAATGGTAGGTCACCATACGGCCTTCAAAAATTTACAAAACCCATACCTCTTAGCAAGTTGCAAAAGGCTCCAACAAAATTAAAGATAAAGCAATTCAAACAAAAAATTTTACAGCCTGACTTATGTTCCAAACAATAAGCAAAAATAAATATGATATATGATACATGTATACAGGAAAAACGACAGCCAAGTGCAGCACAGACTGTACACTTTATACAATGCCATACAGAATGTGACGTGGTTTAAATGTTTGCGGGCTCACAACCAGTCCCTTGTCTTAATCCGGGCATACAGGTTACATCACAACAAACTATAAAAAAATGTTGAAAAGGACTTTTCGGACTTGACTGATCAGATCGAAACCGAAAAGAAATCAAGTAAAACACCAAAGAAAGAACTTATCTGTGGGTATATTCCAAGCCAAAAACAACTAATAAAAAAAAATCTAAGACAAAAGGTTTCTTTTATTTATTTTAGAATGGAACACTGCTACCAATATTCCTCTGATTGTCTGTGATTTCTCGCCTTGTTGGGTCAGAAACGAGACTTTACACAGTTCAAATATACTAGTACTAAAAACAACAGTACGTGTATCATTGAATTCTTTTTGTTCAATTATGTTTTTCAATCACATTTAATAATGTACATTTTTACATACTTAATACTAAACCGACAGAGCTTTTTCTGATATTATCGAAACTTTATGGGATACAAGAAAAATAGTTTAACGAGTTAAGTGGTACTGCATAATACACTTATACAATATGAAAAATACAATCATTTTTATTCGTTCGTAAAAATAGAAATTATGGACCTATTTCTAATTCGAACTTGTGATATTTCATACATTTAAATTCCACACTTTGAAATTATTTTTCATATTAATTTCACTTACAGCTTACTCAATAAGTAAGTTTAAACTGTCGTCCAGGTTAACATTTTGTTCCGTGAATGTTTGAAGACTATTTTGTGTCCTCTCGATATCGTTTGTTTAATTTTATAGTTGAGTTATTGTATCATGGACGGTATAATTTCTATGTAGTTGGACACTGACGGGGATAATTATCGTGAGAAATGATTAATGACGTCTTCTTAGAGTTGTAAAACGTAACAGTTAGGCCACACCAATTTAATTTCTTGTTCTACGGATTTTTGGACTTCAAAAATTGGGGCGAGCGAGCGATTTGAAAATTTTAATAAAAAAATATTTGATTTGCAAATTTTTGAGGCGAAGCTTGAAAAGTAAAGGCGAGCGACTATATTTTTTTTTTTGTAAACATAAAATAGTAGGTTTTGACAATTTTAAAACTTGATTTATCACTTGTACTTTGACCATGTTGACATTTCTTTAATTTATGAAGGATTTTTTCCCTGTTCACCAAGATATAATTGAATAATTAAAATTGCTATATGTATGTGTGCCAATTAATGAGACAATTCTTCATCCTAAAAACAATTTTATAAGTATCCCTTTTATGAGGGGTCAATATAAGTTATAATGTATTTTTTTGTAAATAACACTTTTTAGTACAAAAGGGCTCATCTTTTCCCAAAGAACTATATATCTATCTGGTATTAAATGATAAAAACATGTCCAAGAATTTTGTGATTTTCCTGGACCTTAGCCATTTTAACACATTTTATTTAATATTATTTAAAACAAGTGAACTCTCTAGTTGTTTAAAATATGATGTATTTCTCCTCTTTTTAAGTAATAAAATTGAAGGTTTTCAATTGATTTGTATAGAAGCACTATACAAATCCTTGGTATTTCTTTTCTACAACAGTAAAATGATCCCATATGAGCCCTGTTAACACAGGGCATTGACCCAGACCAAACAGCAAGCTATAAGGGACACAAAATTATAAGTAAAATTGAGAAAGGAAATGGGGAATGTGTCAAAGCGACAACAACCCGACCATAGAGCAATCACAATTCGAACTGGAAAACCAACGATCTTATTTATATATACAAACGGGAAAATACCAAATAATATTTATGAACATCAACAAACGATATCTACATTGTAACTGCTGAACGACAGGCCCCTGAAGCAATCAGGACAGGTGCTTAAACATGCGGCGGGTATAGATTAGTTTTGTATTGCCAGCATACAATATAATTACAGTTGAAGGCATTTCTTTCCGAAGTTCTTTGAAGTTTATTCTAACAACGAAAATTTCTTGATAGAGAATATAAGTAAGGGGAAGGAAACCAATGTTTTGTTTTGACTGGTATTTTCCTCTGTTACATATTTCTATCGGAGCACTCCCACTTTAGTCGTGGGATAAATGTGTATCATGCTGAATCAAATATTATTTCAGATATTTACACAAACGGGGTGCTTATATGTTTAACATCGTTATATACAGGTGAGACTGTATATATCTTTTTATAATATTCAGGGGCGTAGCTAGAAAGAAACGATGTGGAAGCAACTAATGCCGAGCGGAGCGAGGCGAAAACAATTTGGGACCCTATTATGCAGGTTTTTTTTTTTTCGGTTTTCGGTCATAGGACGGTTAAAAGAGGATCTATATTTAGATAAAAATTTATGAATGTAAAACTATTAATAAATCTTCTGAATATAGTAATACATAAACAACACATATTTGTGATACAGAATTTACTCAAAATTGTCCAAAATCTGCTCTTCGGGTCAGGGCAGAAACAAACTTCTCTATTACTTTGTCAACATTCACACTGAAATCCCGATGAATATGCAGTAATGCTATGTATCTTTCGTTGTTCATTGTTGATCGTACATTTGTTTTCAATTACATACGTAGTACCGTGACTGATAGATCTCAGGGCCATCATGGCATGGTAGCACTCGCGAGATGTTATAAGTTCGGCATCGAGCGACCTCCCAATTGAATTCGTCAAAATTACAAGCTAGGTCAGTTTCGTATGTTTCAGACAATATTGAGATTTGTTCGTTTGTGATATTTCCTACAACACGATGAAGCAGATACAGCACAAAGAAGCGATTTTCTGATAACTTGACGCGACTCCACTCTCCAGTTGCCTTATCATATGGTCTATGAACGCAAAAAATAATGAGACTTTCCAATACTGTTTTGGCGTGGTTGCAGGGTGATTGGCTCCGGTAGTCTGTCAACCACATCGCCTCGGCATATTTTCAACGATATCAATTGGTACATCTCATTCCAAACTGATGAACTGTTCACTGTAAAATGTGCTCCAAAACTACATATCTTAGACTGAGTATTACAAATTCAAAAGTAAAAATCTTGTAAAAAATACAAGTAACCTTCCGATTTTTTCATATTAAATCTCCAATTTTTTTTTTACATTTTGAAACCAAATGTCGTTATTTAATGATATTTCACCAATTAAAAAAAGGGACAACATAGGTGTTTCCTTTAACATTAAATTTATAAATTTTTATTTTGCGATTTCTTTTTTTGCATGCCGAATCAATGTGCACGCAACTTCGGAGCTACGATCTTCAAGTTTTCTGAATGAACAGCTTCATCAACACTTGTAACTAGGTTGTCAAACTAATATCCGGGATGGACGGAAAGACACCAACAGTCTCCGATTCCGATTGACCAACTCATCTCTCTCTCTTCTGCTTTTTTTAATTTTTTTATTCTTTTATTTTTTTTATTTGTGAAAACGACGTGGATGCACGTGCTGTCGTGCCTCCGGGTAGCTACGCCCCTGATATTTACAAAATACGGTGCGGAAAATGGACACGATTACATTTCCCGATGCGGGAAGCGGGAATATAAAAAAATTCTGTTTTGAAAAAAATAGGTGCGGGCGGGTCCGTCGAACAAGGAATTAAATTGGTGTGGCCTTAGATAGTAAAAAAAATAATCGTTTGGTATTAATTTTCAAATCACGTCCAAAACATGGCTGATATCAACCTATGATTTAACTTTCATAAAATTCTGATATGAATTGTACATATGAGTGCGCTTAAAATGCAGTTCTCCATATAGTCATATTTCTAAGGGACACACCTCTTTTAAAGTTAATTGATCGGCAATAATTTTTGAATTCGTCCAGGCCATTGCTAATATAAACTTATGATGTAAGTTTCGTAAAATTCTGGCAAGAATAGTACATTTGAGAGTGCTAATAATGCAATTTTTAATATAACTAATGTTTCCAAGGGGCAAAACTCTTGTGAACGCCCGATATTTCCATTGACCCCACAAAGCGTTACACGGGGTACAAAACTATATGAATGTACGATTTACCGTTTACGCCCAACACATTTGGCATATTTTCCCTTTTAGGCAACACATATGTATTATTTGGATCTAAACCATGACAAATGTAACCAAAACCATGACGAAATTCTAGACTCTTAACTGAACCATGTCAATCGCTTAATCGAACCATGACAATTTGGACATTTTGGTTATCCTGCGTTAATTTCTTAAAAACAACAATTTCAATTTAAATAGTTTGACTTACAATATAGATTCAAACATTTAATTTGCTTTTTATTTGCTCATTTGAAAAGAACTGAGGCAATCGTTTTGGGAAGTAACATAACTTATCCATGACCAACTTAACCAAACTATGACAAAATCACTGTACTAAACGCTCCTCGATATGACGACCTTACTACCCGTGTTTCTTTGAACATTCAAATTGTAAGATTATTATTTTTTTTATATAAAGCTGCACAGGAACGAAATTGAAATTAATGATATGAACATATCAATCTTTTATCTTTCCGTGACTTTTTCAATGTCGTAATAGGAATTTATTTCTATATAAATCATAATGGAAAAAAATCGTCAAAAGTAGTTTTTTTATCCTGAAATACGGAAAACTAGGGAGTGGTGTTTGAGAAAACAGAACACTGAAAACGTCTGCTTCTGCTTGCTGGGAATAGATTATGGTTCGTTTCCTTCCGTGCAATATATTATTTGGTACTAACAATTCTCAAAAGAAAAGAAATTTGGATACTAGAACTTACATTGATCGTTTTTCTCCGCTTTAAAACCGCCGACCGTGTCAAACATAGTGAACACCCGCATGTGGCGTTCTACACGGTGAAGTTGACCGTAAATATTTTTGGCTAATCGTTTTATGAAATGCTTTTGTCATTTAGGTACACAAGTATACATAAATCCACGAACTTCCATATTTTGTATTTGAGTCTTTAATATTTCGCATTTTAGTGTTCTAAACCGGTATCCGTAAAAATCATAAAGTCTATTCACATATATACAAATAAGAAGATGTGGTATAATTGACATTTTGAATACTCTCCACCAGTGACCAAATGCCACAGAAGTTAGCAACTATAGACCACCGTGCGGCCTTCATAAATTAACAAAACCCACACCGCATATAGTAAGCTATAACAAGCCCCGAAATGACAAATGAAAAAAAACCCTATTCAAACGATAAAAACAAATTGCCTGATTAATATGCAAAACAATAAACAAAAAACGAATATAATTAAAAGCAACAAACGACAACCACTCAATTACAAGCTACTGGCTAGGCACAGAAACAAATATAATTTGGCGGGGTTAAGCCTATTTGTTGGCATCAAACCCTTACCAGAAACATATATAATTTGGCGGGGTTAAGCCTATTTGTTAGCATCAAACCCTTACCAGAAACATATATAATTTGGCGGGGTTAAGCCTATTTGTTGGCATCAAAACTTTACCGCAACCCTGGACAGTGATGTAACAGTACAACATAACAACACCTAAAAACCTCCAAACAAGCTAATAATCAACAAAATTCTCATTTGAATTTAACTGTAAATAAACTAATTTAAAATATCTTGTCAAGTTAAAAAACTTTAAAAAACAACATTAAAAAATTGAAACAATAATTGAAACTAACATAATTTAATTATACTTTCAGCAAACAATTGTAAATTACAAATATTAATTGTATATCGAAAATACTTGTTTTTTTTACTTCCGTGTACTGCATGTCAATTTTATACATTGTTACAATAAAACAAACCGGAAATAATCATTTAGACACAGTCTCAGCATGTCTGTCACGTCATGTAATAAATCAATAGATAATTTAATAATTACCATACATGTGTCGTTACAAATGCAACCGACTGAACCCTTATGCAGTAATATAAAATAAATTATCCTACCTTAATTATTTTTTAGAGATTTCTTTGATTCTTGTCATATAGGTTGACGTGTGCAATACATAAAATTTGATATTCACACCCACGGGAATCTAATTTTACAATTTACTCTTGGATATCGTTTTAACTTAGTTTTATATATATTTTGCATGCTAAACTGGTAAAAATTCTAAACCTTTGACACAGACAAGTGTAAGCGGCTCTGTGGCAAAATCGCGTAACAAGAAGACATTCCATCCGAAAAAGGATTACTCGACTTGGAGTCAAGTTGAAAACCGAAAAAGGCTGAACCTGTTGACTGGATGGCTAATCTGGGATCGTTAGATTAAAGGTCTAAAACCATTACAAAAAGGTACAGCATGTATACATAGGGGTTGAAAAAGAGATAAAAAACACATCTTAATTTTGTGGTTGAAAACAGCAGAGTACTGTTGACTTTAGAAAGATGACAACCCTTCAGGTTCAAGATATTTTGACTTTTCATCAATACTCAAAATTGATGCCATGGTCGAAAAAGATCCATATTGACTAAACTCGAAGTTTATGAAGTGTACTAAATGTACCGCAGTGGACATTGTAAAAAAACATTGAGAGAAAAAAAAAACAGTATGAAGGCTAAATAAAATACGTTTATACTAAACAAAATCCTCGGTAAAAGTAAGAGCTTGTCAAGCAAATGATACAGAAATATAAAACATTTAAGAGCACGAAACCAAACTTATGGATAGATAGAACAAACGTGAACGTCTATAGGATGAAGTTTGCCCGAAAGAGTTGCATCGTTAGTGTAGTAACAGTAATTTATTAAATGGAAATTCAGAGACAAAACGCGTTATATAAAACTACATGAAACGGTAAGAATATGAAGTTTTTAAAAAAGAAAGTACGACAAAATAAGTTCAGTAACAGCAGCAGTTTCGTTTACTTCCCTAAGATGGAATATGTTAAAACTGTTTACAAAACTTTGAATCTTTTTAAATACTAAGGCTTTTCTACCTCAGGAATAGATTACCTTAGCTGTATTTGGCAAAACCTTTAGAAACTTTTGGTCCTCTATGCTCTTCAACTTTATTTGGCCTTTTAAACTTTTTTGATTCGAGCGTCACTGATGAGTCTTTTGTAGACGAAACGCGCGTCTGGCGTAAATACTAAATTTCAAGCCTGGTATCTATGATGAGTTTATTTACAATTTTAACTGACAATATGAATTAGACATTCATATGAGATACCAGAAGTTGGGAAGTGAAACATTTGGATTTGACCGGGAATTAGACAATGAGCCTCGACAGCCAATTTCATATATACTATATCTAGAGTATCGTAGAAAGTGACAGGTTTGTAAAGATCGAGCCAGAAGTTGAAAAGTTGCGAAGTATGTAGGGCAAGTATAATGGATAGTATTTAAGATGGCATTGTCCCTTGTTGTTTTTAAAACATGTCGAAATTGTATATATTGTATATAGTAAAATTCAAGACAGACACTTTTTGATAATAGTACTACCCAACGATTCGTTCTAACTTCTATCAATTGTTTACTCTACATTTAGATTGGCATGATTTTAATATTGGGAACATTGTTTAAATTAATGAATTATAAGGTTATCATTTAAATGAAATGATCTTTCCTAGCTATAGCAGGTTTTGATTTCTTTTCTGGCGTAGTTTGAATTGATTGCTATTTTGATACTTTTAGATTTCTGATATTGTTTTTGGCGTAATTTGAATTGATTGCAATTTTGATACTTCTAGATTTCAAACATGTTGGTTTTGAGCAATACCGATGAGACATTATCTTTTTTATGCAGTTTAATACTGTCATTACATGATACCTGGGAATTGACTACTATGTGGTATGCAGCGGGCAGATATAAAAAAAAAAGCATGCCAGGCATGGATCACTGAAATTGTAAATGTAAATTCTTAACGTAGCTCTAAGGACTTCAATTATAAATCCATGTTCATTTCTCAATACATGTATAATAAAACTTGTCGGTATGAATTTCATATACCATATAACCATCAAAAGACCAAAAGAGGGTGAACGTCATTTTACACGATTTGACATTACACGAAAGAAGAAAATCTAACAGAATAGTTGTGCAGTCCCTCTGGAATGATGATATTGTGCACGTCATTTGCGCACAGTTCCAAATATGTATTCCAAGTAGCCTACCTTTCTCGATATACAAATTTAGATGAGATATGAAAGATAAAATACATTGCGATTGATTACAGGTCGTCCAAAGGTAAATAGACGTCCTTTAAGAAAGGTTACAGCATAATGCATTGAGTCTGTAGGTAAAGGTAGAATCTTTGGTTAGCTTGCTTGTTATCTTAACCGTGAAGTCATTATTAGGTTAGGTATACTACCCTCCTTTCGGAGTAGTCTAGTCCTAAAGACAGATAGATTTGTTATCTGTCGGACAGGTCTACTCAAAGGAGGATAGTTTACCTAACCTAATAATGACTTCACGGTTCAGCTAGCAAGCAAGCTAACCAAAGATATTACCTTCACCTACACACTCAATGCATTCTGCTGTAAACAAAAGGAAAGAATGGGCTTGATTTAAAAGTCGGTTAGCCCTTTGTCTTTTTTTTTTAGAGATTTGTTTCAAAGGGAGGATAAAATACAAGATAGACTGGGCATCATATATTGTAGTATCTCAGTCATGCAATGGCTGACAAATACAATTAAATATCCTTCAACTCCTGTACATATAAGGTGATGTGGTATACTTGCCAATGATACAACTGTCGATATATATACATGTTTGTACTTTGAAGTGAAAGTTTGGTTTGTCAACACATGTTAAATATCATGTGTAAACTTAAGAAATTCAGTAATCTGAGCAAAACCATTTGAAAAAATTAAGGGATAGCCAACATAAGTGTTAGTGATAGGTCAATTGTGATAGCACCACATAGTTATTCAGCTAGACAGATTATAAACACAAATCACTACGTGTATACTTTGTACCATGACTACGCGTTATATTTAGACATGTATAATAATTGTTCGTCCTTAATTTGCCTTTCTGACATTTATTGCATTGATGGAGTGTTTGCCATTCTAATATCGATTAACCATAAACGCAAAATCGTTTAGCATAGTCATTAATGTTTTGCACATTTTTACCTTATTATATTTGCATCAAGTATATCAAGATGTCTCAACGTTTCAATGTCCAAGATGTGATACATTTGTCTAGGAAGGAACTTATTGAGTTTTAAAAGTGAACAAACATGCCGTTACATGTATAAAAATAGATTTATTTACTGTCTGTAGTGATGGGAGATAGAACTGTAGTGGATATTTCTTTGAATAACAAAAGACTATTTTTGTACAGTGAGTGAAAAGTAATATGTTATATTAGGTGCAAATCTCATTATATCTAGAGCGTATGTTTATATGTTTGTCAAATATGCCGAATCCAAATAAAGATTTACTTACATACTTAGCATGTGCGATGTTTCAGATACAATCGGTTTTTTTTTGTCGATCTCGAGACTTCGAGAGAGATCGAGAGAGAGAGATCGAGAGAGAGAGAGAGGGATCGAGAGAGTGAGATCGAGAGAGAGAGAGAGAGAGAGAGAGAGAGAGAGAGAGAGAGAGAGACAGAGATGTCAAAATCCAAGTCAGGAATATGAGTTGTTTTCATTCGTTTGATGTGTTTGAGCTTAGGCAAAATAAGGGACTCTCCGTTTTGAATTTTCCTTGGAGTTCGGTATTTTTGTTATTTTACTTTTCACTCACTGTACAAGGATAGATAACTCTTAATCGTTAAACTATAAAAAATACAATTTTATATTTGTAATGAATCAAATCACCAAATTGGTATAGTTATAGCATATATGGTTTACATTTTTTTTTATCAAAGCATCTAAGCTTGACTATTTGTTATCAATTAAATTTTTAAGGTTCCGCTGGTTCCACGAGTTGATAGCTTTTTTAAAAGTTCATTTTGGGAAGAGATCTTTCTTCATTTGAGTGTTTATGTTATTTTAAGTGTTTGACTTAGATTCACTTTATGCTTGCATCTTAATATTTTTGCATTCTACATCAATCTTAAGATGTGTTTTATGGTGCTAACATAAAAGACATAGAGGTAAAATCAATAACAAACCTGAGATCGAATACACTAATAATAATAATAATAATAATAATAATAATAATAATAATAATAATAATAATAATAATAATAATAATAATAATAATAATAATAATAATAATAATAATAACAATAATAATAATAATAATAATAATCGATATGATGATACACCAGATAACTGACCTTAGTATAATTTTCGATGCATATTGGTCGCGTAAATTGACACTGTTGAAGTGTTGTTAATGAAGGTTACATTATATGGCCAAAACTTGAAAGGTTAGTAAATTTAATTGATATATCTTTGGTGGTAAATGGAGAATTATTTAACTCGAAAATTTTGAAAGGGAATAGTTGAAGTTTGTCATAATTCCACAAACATGACTGTAATAATGCACGTAAGAAAAATTGAATGATATTTTGCAAATATTGCGTATTACAGCTTAAACCTCTATGCACCATTGAACTGTATATAAAGGTATTATCAGATTATAACATGCCATTTTTCATATCAGATGTATTATCAACCCAATGTTCAATATCAGCCCAGGCCAAGAGAGGAAGGCTCGAGGGCTGATATTGACCGAGAGCTGATTACCTTTTATAAGACGCATAGACAACACCAATCCTATTTGATTCATATTCAAATTGCTGCTCAGTAATAAATTGATATCTTCATAGCATAACTTATGAAGATCAGTCAACTGAATTAGCTAAAATGTTATATTCTTCGGTAATTTCAGAAAAAAATTATTTTTCATTGATCTGGTTATATGATATCCATGACACATTTTGAAATGTTTTTTTGCTGAACAAGCTGACAACATACAAATGTCCTTGTTGAATGAGGAAGTTGCTATTATTTTCATTGGATAAGAAATAAAAAAAATATCTATGTCACACAAGTAATTTATTGATGACGTTCTTAAAATAGTAACATTTCTTGTTAGATGGGAAATTACGAATAACGATGATAAATTAAAAACATTTTTTCAAACTAAAACTGAACTACAACACTATAATGAAGAATGTTTTTCTAAACAAAATAGGGTAAATCTTAAATTGAAATTTATTAGACATAAAAAGCATTGTATCAGTGTTTCATTTATATTATGGTATAGTTTTGTCAGGATGGTATGTACAGTAACAGTTGAATTACTGTAATGTTTCATTAACTATTGGCAGTTGAATAGAAACCAAATTTGATGAAGTAGAAGTTGAGATGAAAATACTCTTGTTGGCCACCTTTATAGTTTAAGGAACCGATGTTTAAAAATCTTTAAGAAGGAAAAATTGGAAAGAAAGGTTTTGAAAAGTACGCCTACACAATCAACTGGCAGCTATGTTACGAAAATGAACCACATAAGGTCTCACCAAATGTTTTGAACTCAATTAACCCATTAAACGCGCGCATCTTTATGCGCAGGTCCCAAGTCAGGAAACTTGTTACTGGCTGTATTTTATCATATCACAATACCTTGTCGTTTTTATAATTTAGATTTGATGTCAGGTCTTTGGGAATCTCTGTTTAAATGATTCCCAATGTTTTGTACTGCAAGAGATTTCATTGTAATGACGTTTTCCTTTTGTAGAAGTTGAAGAAGACCGTGTGTTGACCTCGAGATGACTTAATGTGTCGTTGGGTTGATTTCGCAATGAAGGAATGACTGTAATATTTTTTCTGTTTATGAAGAAATAACATGAACAATTTGGTGCACACTGAATAACGCGCGTAGCGGGCTATTTAACAGTGTGCACCACATTTTTTATGTTATTTCGAATAAACAGAAAAAATATTGCAGTCATTTCTTATTATTTAATTCTAAATTCCGTTCTAAACCGTAGAAAACCATGAAAAAACGTTAATGGCGTCTCGGTTACATGACTGAATTATGTCTATGGGCTGATAACAAAATAACGTCAGCCAATTAGAAGACGCCTTACATCCAAAATTAAATTATTGACGTATACACACCATCCCTATCGTTCATTTTTGACTGGAGTTGTTTTTGAAAATACTAATTCTTTTAGTGATAAGATTGAGGGTATTCAAATATAGGTCTAAAAAGTGATATGTTCATACAGAATTGTACTTGACGTGAGAATTCGTTTCCATTTATTTAGGAAAGCACTTTCCAGGATCTGATGTTCTTTAAAATTAATCGTTCACTTGACAATTTTATATTTTAATTAATAATAAACTTTTTAGCTAAGCATCTGTTACACGTTCAATACAAAATGAATATTCAGTTATGATAAAAAAAAAAATAGCTACGATATCAACAAAATCTGTTGCATACATGTACATGTAACTCAGTATCAGAATATTGATCAGCATCTCTGATGCATGTGAACGTTTTTAAAACAAACATGTCCATTAATGTATCCTTGCAGAAGATTTTTCTCTCTTATATTTATCGATAATTAAAACCTTGTTATCTCTCTTAATGTATATATAACAAGTCTCCAATGTAACTAAATATACCGTCTAGCAACACACTTTTTTATTTTATATTTCATATTTTTAAGATAATCTATATTTCTAAACATAGCAATATTATCATAACAAATTCAGAAAACCAATAAAGTGCAACTTTGACCCGTCAAATTTCGATTATAAAGATTTAAGCTTTGAAAATGTTTAATTCAAAGTTTTAAATCTGGTTCGATATTGTGTTATGTCTTATCGTTTGTGGTTTGAATTCCATTATTATATTTTATATGTATGTAAAAGTAAAGATAATTAATCAGCTAGTTGATTTATATGATATTTAGTTTAAAGCAACTATATGCACAGGCTTTATTTGTTTTCACTCAGTTTTCATTTAGAAGAAAAAACCGACATGGTAAGAAAATACAAATAATTACACCATTAATACATATATATTATACAATGTTTACTGTTATCTAAAATCATAAACCAGAAGTTTATAACATTAACTAATGAATGAGTATGGTGGCTCTGCTATAATTTTCATTCTGCAAATTATGTAGTATGTGTCCACGGCTTCTGATTCTTTAAAAGTCCAAAAATAAAGAGGTGGTTGATTGAACTAGCAACTTTATCCAAAGAGTGGGGACCATATAAAGAATCAATAAAAGAGAAAAACCATTAAACATTCCTTAATTGTCATGGTCGATCATTTTGCCTATGTTGAGGTGCAGATAATTTTGTAGATTTTAAAAATTTCCAAGGAAAACATATCTACAACTTCAGCCTTGTGCAACTACATTTATCGTTGAATGAAGTTGAACTGTGATGATTTGAATAGAATTCTCTATTACTGAGAACTTAATATAAAAACTGTCTTGAATTCAGCCCAACAATGTCACAGCAGCGATCAATCTTCTTCCTCCTTGGATAGCCAAATGACGACTAAATGTCAGAGGACGATGTCAAGGTTGAATAGAGAAAAAAACTAATAAACCACATAAGGAATAATTCACTGATGACAGAATAAAGATCAATATCTATACACACATTGCTCTAGATCAGAAGTTTAAATTTCAACGTTAGAACACGGAACGTTCTTTTATATCAAATGGGTACATTATGTAACTAGAACATTTGTAATATTCTATGACTTATTCTTTTCAACACCAAATGATATTGAATACATACATGTATGTAACACCCAGAAAAGTGTCCATCCCTCCAAAACGTGTCCATATTACGTCACTGAACTTCCAAAAATGTTAAGATGCCACAGCACCCCGAAACTTGTCCTTTTTAAGGACGCCAAATCATGTCTATATTAAAAATAAACCGCCGCAAATGACTGTCTCGGCAATTTCTTGAGGTCCTATTTTTGATTTTCTTCTCAGTAACTCTTGTATTTCCACCGTCGTCATTGTATTTGGCGTAGATGTTACTGTCGTCATAGAGGACATATAAGCGCTAAAGATTTGAGACGTTTTGGTGACTTAAAGTTTCGGCGATAATAATTTTCGAGCACGTTTTGGATAGAAAAAAATCGGACAGGTTGGAGCGAAGTAAATAATCGGACACGTTTGGGAGGATGTGTAATTACAAAACAAATGTACTGGACACGTTTGGGGTATGGGTCACGTCTGGGAGGATGAACGCGTTTGAGAGCGGTACATGGATAATAGTACTAAAGACATATGCAAAAAAAAATAGAATGGTTATTGATTAGATTAAGCTAATACTACCATAGTATCTTTGTACTGAGTATTTACAAAGGTCAAGTGTCGTGGCTTCGGACAAATATCTATGATCAGCCATATTAAGTAACAGCAATTTCAAGAATTGGTGTTATAAAAATAGAATAAAAATGGTACAAAATTCTCAAAAGCCTAACCTCCAAATTCAGTTTGGACTACTTAGAATGTAAATTGATTGCATCTTTCATTTGGTTCTCAAAGGAGTTTCAATATAGGAAATAAAGGCAACAGAAGTAAACCGGTGTTCAAATCGATCTTAAAATATGAAGAATTGCATTAGAAAATAACATATATCCATTGTTTTAACCAGTAATGGCTAGAAAAGAAAGTTTCATAATGTGTTAAACGTTTTAGATAAACCTTACCCAGTAAATCAGAAATTATTTTAACTTACTTTGTGATAACCAATAGATATATATTAAGGTACACAATCATAGTAATTCATGCTAATGTTTTGTGTAGTAAAGG
Source organism: Mytilus galloprovincialis (assembly GCF_965363235.1). Lineage (NCBI taxonomy): Eukaryota > Metazoa > Mollusca > Bivalvia > Mytilida > Mytilidae > Mytilus > Mytilus galloprovincialis. The sequence goes on along the minus strand of NC_134845.1, from coordinate 18,924,111 downwards.
AAAACAAGTAAAATAAAAAAAAAATACCGAACCACGAGGAAAATTCTAAACGTAAAGTCCCTAAGCAAATGGCACAATCAAAAGCTCAAACACATATAACGAAGGTAACAACTGTCATATTTCTGACTTGGTACAGACATTTTCTTATGTAGATAATGGTGGATTTTATATTTTAATTAATAATAAACTTTTTAGCTAAGCGTCTGTTACACGTTCAATACAAAATGAATATTCAGTTATGATAGAAAAAAAATAGCTATGGTATCAACAAAACCTGTTGCATACATGTACATGTAACTCAGTATCAGAATATTGATCAGCATCTCTGATGCATGTGTAAAGTTTTAAAACAAACATGTCTATTACAATTAATGTATCCTTGCAGAAGATTTTTTCTCTCTTATATTTATCGATAATTAAAAACTTGTTATCTCTCTGAATATATATATAACAAGTCTCCAATGTAACTAAATATACAGTCTAGCAACACACTTTTTTTATTTTATATTTCATATTTTTAAGATAATCTATATTTCTAGACATAGCAATATTATCATTACAAAGTAAGAAAACCAATAAAGTGCAACTTTGACCCGTCCAATTACGATTATAAAGATTTAATCGTTTGTGGTTTGAATTCCATTATCTTTTATATGTATGTAAAAGTAAAGATAATTAATCAGCTGGTTCATTAAATATGCTATTTAGTTTAAAGCAACTATATGCACAGGATTTATTTGTTTTCACTCAAGTTTCATTTAGAAGAAAAAACCGACATGGTTAGAAAATACAAATAATTACACCATTTATACATATATATATCATACAATGTTTACTGTTATTTAAAATCATAAACCAGAAGTTTATAACATTAACTAATGAATGAGTATGGTGGCTCTCCTATAATTTTTCATTCTGCAAATTATGTAGTATGTGTCAACGGCTTCTGATTCTTTAAACGTCCAAAAATAAAGAGGTGGTTGAATGAACTAGCAACTTTATCCAAAGAGTGGGGACCATATAAAGAATCAATAAAGGAGAAAAATCATTAAACATTCCTTAATTGTCATGGTCGATCATTTTGCCTATGTTGAGGTGCAGATAATTTTGTAGATTTAAAAAATTTCCAAGGAAAACATATCTACAACTTCAGCCTTGTGCAACTACATTTATTGTTTAATGCAGTTGTACTGTGATGACTTGAATATAATTCTCTATTACTGAGAACTTTATATAAAAACTGTCTTGAATTCAGCCCAACAATGTCACAGCAGCGATCAATCTTCTTCCTCCCTGGATAGCCAAATGACGACTAAATGTCAGAGGACGATGTCAAGGTTGAATAGAGAAAAAAAAACTAATAAACCACAGAAGGAATAATTTACTGATGACAGAATAAAGATCAATATCTATACACATATTGCTCGTAGATCAGAAGTTTAAATTTCAACGTTAGAACACGGAACGTTCTTTTGTATTAAATGGGTACATTATGTAACTAGAACATTTGTAATATTCTATGACTTATTCTTTTCAACACCAAATGATATTGAATACATACATGTATGTAACACCCAGAAAAGTGTCCATCCCTCGAAACGTGTCCATATTACGTCACTGAACTTCCAAAAATGTTAAGATGCTACAGCACCGCGAAACTTGTCCTTTTTAAGGACGCCGATCATGTCTACATTAAAAATTAACCGCCCAAAATGACTGTCTCGGCAATTTCACGAGGTCCCTATTTTTGATTTTCTTCTCAGTAACTCTTGTATTCCCGACGTCGTCATTGTATTTGGCGTAGATGTTACTGTCGTCATAGAGGACATATAAGCGCTAAAGATTTGAGACGTTTTGGTGTTTGAAAGTTACGGCGATAATAAGTTTCGGGCACGTTTTGGATAGAAAAAAATCGGACAGGTTGGAGCGAAGTAAATAATCGGACACGTTTGGGAGTATGTGTAATTACAAAAAAGATGTACTAGACACGTTTGGGGTATTGGTCACGTCTGGGAGGATGAACGCGTTTGAGAGCGTTACATGGATAATAGTACTAAAGACATATGCAGAAAAAATAGAATGGTTTTTGATTAGATTAAATTAATACTATCATAGTATCTTTCTACTGAGTATTTACAAAGGTCAAGTGTCGTAGCTTCGGACAAATATCTATGATCAGTCATATTAAGTAACAGCAATTTCAAGAATTGGTGTTATAAAAATAAAATAAAAATGGCATGAAAAACTCAAAAGCATAACCTCCAAATTCATTTTGGATTACTTAGAATGTAAATTGATTTCATCTTTCATTTGGTTCTCAAAGGAGTTTCAATATAGGAAATAAAGGCAACAGAAGTAAACCGGTATTCAAATCGATCTTAAAATATGAAGAATTGCATTAGAAAATAACATATATCCATTGTTTTAACCAGTGATTGCTAGAAAAGAAAGTTTCATAATGTGTTAAACGTTATAGATAAACCTTACCCAGTAAATCAGGAATTATTTTAACTTACTTTTTGATAACCAATATATATGTATTAAGGTAAACAATCATAGTAATTCATGCTAATATTTTGTGTAGTAATGGAAAACAAGTAAAATAAAAAAAATACCGAACCACGAGGAAAGTCTAAACGTAAAGTCCCTAAGCAAATGGCACAATCAAAAGCTCAAACACATAAAACGAAGGTAACAACTGTCATATTTTTGACTTGGTACAGACAGTTTCTTATGTAGATAATGGTGGATTAAACCTGGTTTTATAGCTAAAAGTCTACCTCCAAATTCAACTAATATGTTGTCAATATGGTTTCGATAAATGCACCCAGGTCAACTTTAAAACTTAAAACTTACTTGTATTAGCAATCTGTTCATTTCCTTGATCTTCCACATTCGTTACGCTTTAATATAATATTAAGTCACAACATGGGTAATGATAAACTTTGAAACCACAAAAAAATGTGTTTAAATAGAACAGAAACGTATGACAAATCTAAAACTATATTGTTGTGAATGTAAGAAAAAGGCAGATGATACCAAATGGATGTTAAAACACAAAACGTGTTATTAAAATACAAGTATGATAATTAAAATTAAAAAAAAAAGAGAGTTGAATATGGCTTTTTTATGCTTGAATGGCTAAGTTCTGATATCAAACACGTGTACATGAACTTTATTTTAAAAATAAAATCCTTTATCTTATCAAAATCTTCAGAAATGTACTACTATCAAAAAATTGTCTTTCGGTACTCAAATTTGTCGAAAGCTTTTTTTGCGCCTTCCCCAAGTCCGGAGCTTCTGGCCTTTGTTAGTCTTGTTTGATTTTTTAATATTAGTTCATTTATACGTTTCGGAGTTTAGTGTGACGTTCATTTAAACTGAACTAATACACATTTTTGTTAAACGGCCAGCTGAAGCCCGCATCCGGGTTCGGGGTTTTCTCGCTGTGTTGATGGCGCATAGGTGGCCTCGAGCTGGTTTGTGCTCTTTGGTCAGGTACGTTGTTTTGTAAACAAAAGTTTGAGTATTTATAAAATATAAATAAAGACATCTCTCAACAAAATCAACATACTATTAGTTATTACATTAAAGATATGTAGTATTTTTCAGATTACATATTCATTCATTTCGGTAACAGATGTCATACGATGTAAAAGTTTACTAAAACATGTACAATTTTGGATGAAAGACGTCTTCAGAAGTAGGCTTATATCTTGAAGTTATGTATACATGTAAAATTATTGCAAACATCTTTAAAGTGTATCATTTTATATTTGATATATTACATTTCACTATTGTTCATATTTTACGATTAGATAAATCAGACAATCTCAATACATTTATGCCATTTTGTTTTATTTGTTGACATATTTGTTTGTTTTTATAGTGATAAAGATTATTACAAGATGTTGACTGCTGTACCTTTTTTGACATTTTTATCTATTATGTCTGTTTGTTTTGTTTACTTTCTCAGTTTGTTCTTCTTTTTCAGCACAAAACAAATTTTTGATAAAAAACAAAGGATATGCGACATTAAGTCAATACATGCACAGGAACTTTGACTTTCCAATCTTTCTTCTTCTATTTTCTCTCTCTTAACTTCCTCTCTTTCTCTCTCTCTCCTTTTGGTTTACCTATGATAGCTTGTACTATATTCTACAAATTGTTCGCTTTACATGCATGTCCATTATATTATACTTTTATTGTAATTGTTTATTGTGTGGAGAGGACTTCATATGATTTACTTTTTCTAATCCATTTTGCTGTAATTAAGGAAAAAATACGTTTAATTTAAACTAGAACAACAACAACCAACAACACAAAAAGCAAAGGAACAAAGTTTTCCTCGTGTCAAAATCACACTAGGCCTTCAACACGAACTTGAAAAAAAATCTCTCCTCACTGCAAGGTTAAGACCACCCCTACCACAGGGTTGTCGGCTTCTTGTTTTAATCACAGAGGACTTCCTCTCTCTGTTCCTTGCTTTATGAAGATAATACTTTCCGGCTTTATTCCTCGTTTCCAACACAATATATCCTCTCTATGCTCCTCTCCTTCAGCACAGCAGACGACCTCTCTCTGTTTCTTGTTAACTGTATAGAATACTTCATCTCTCTATTCCCTGCTTTCGTACAAATTTCTTTTGTAGCAAGTACTTATTTACATCAAATTCAAGCACAAACATTATCACCTGTTGTTTGATTTTTGGTTCTCTAGGGTATCGCCAACTGAGTTTTCAGATTTATAACAAATCAGTCTTAAACTCTCCATGTTTACATGTTCCAATTCCCTCCAGCAATGTTGACCTAAGAAGAACGTTCCTGTCTTTTATACCCTATTGTTCATATTGCTTGCCAAGTATTATGGTCCTCTACATCCTTGGATTTGAAACGTTTGGGTTTTCAAAAGCATTACGATTGAATGTTTAATCATGAAAATCAGCGAATAATGTATTATGAACTATATCTATATAGATCTAACCTCAGTAAAGTAAGGTGTTGCGTTCTGTTCCAAATGTGCATTCATTTATGCGAAACAAAATGTTTTCAACATCTGTCGCAATATTCATAAATAGAAAATCTAGACTCACGTCTGTAATATTTATTTGCTGAAGATATTTAAACCGAAAAACATTCTTTTACAATTAAACCAAACTTCAAGGTAAGTTATAATATTCATTAATTTATAAACAGATTTCTTTAGAATATACTAGATGATATTAATAATTTACTTTTCAGTTAATGTTGTTTTTATTTTCACTGTAAAAAAAGTTGTCGCTCTACAAATTTAAAATATACCACAAGATTGAACAGTAATAAAGATGAAATCTTCAATGTGTATGGAAATATTTCATGAGGTTTCATTTGTTCTACAAAATATTGTAATTTATGTTTAAGAAACGAATACACCTTATCGCTATTCGGAAACACATTCCACCTGAACCGAGAAACTGTTTCGCTTGAATTTGGTGTCATACAACAATCACTTTTCCATTGTGTCGTAAAATATACCTATTATGACGTCAAAATTTAACGGAAACTTTTGTGTGGTGTCCAGTAATGACGGACAAATAGCGATAAGGTGTATGAATGCGATAAGGTGTATGAATGCGATACGCAGAATAATAACAACATATCTAATACACATTTCAATTTTGTTTCCACAAATATACTGAATAGAAATAAGAAGAGGTGGTTTGATTGCCAATGAGACAACTCTCCATCCAAGTCACAATGTGTGAAAAATAAAACAAATATATGTCAAAATACGGCATTCAACACGGATCAAGCCTTGGCTCAAACCGAACAGCAATTTATTTAGGGCACCAAAATGACTAGTGTAAAACAATTCAAACTTAAGCTTACTATTTAAGAATTGCATTAGTTGTTGTTATATGAGCACAACGTAGATCGCGATTACCGTAGACAAGGCTTTATTTGGTAAAGGAGCAAAGTGTCCATTTGTTTCCACAAAGTAGACTCATGCATACCATAGACTTGACCTGATCTTATAAAATGGATGCAACACTTTGTGCCAGATCCATTGAGGATTTTTATAAGCCATACAAACTTTTACGTAAAAAGATTACATTATCGAAAGATTATCCATCTGAATATAAAGTTATGTTTTTTTTTCGTTATTTGGAGACTTGAGGTATATCGTCGGTTTTTATGGGAATTTTTTACTTCATAAACTTCAGAAAAAATATGGAGCTTAACATATTCTAAAGACTATAAATAAAGACAATGTGATGTCTTTTCGAAAGTTTTTGTTTACTTTTGTCATTTTGTTGCTGCCTCATCACTTACATGTTCGTTAATGATAATGTAAATTGATAGAATGTTACTCTTTAAAGCAGTCATATACATTTTGTCATAATCTTAGTCTGATATTTTGATATTTCATATATTTGGTCTCCAACGTACCTTTGGATGTTAATTCTACAAACACGTGTTTATACATGCATGTCGGTCCTCTTTTATTAGCTTCCTCGACTTTATGGTTTCTTTTGTTGTGTATCGTTTCATTGATTGATTATTTACAGTACTATATTTTTTTTTCATTAGATGTGACATTTCAAAAATGATAAATTCTGTGACACTTTATAATATTGCTTTTTTTAAATTTATTTCTTCCCTCAGATGTTATCACGCAGCATATGTTACCTTGCCATATATCTAGTTCTCTTCATTAACACTGGACATGGGGCATGTCACCACGATCAGCGAGAGGAAGTGTTCTGTGCCGAAAGCAATCAAAACTGCAATATCAGTTTAAACCAAATGGATGTCGAATGGGGAAATTGTTTAGACATTGCTACTGCCCAGGATTGTATCGATGCACCACTATGTCAGGGTATCATGCCGTGTATACTTAACTTTACAGCATTTGTAGCCCAGTTGGATGCATAGGATACATTTGTAAATCAATGAAATGCATTATTATTTATTAAATCTAAAAAAAACAAGTTAAAAATATTTCATCCCATTTGTCATTTTATTTCCACTGTATAATCTAGAATTTACTTAGGGAATACGTGACTTTCATGATGATTGACAAAAATGATGACCAATACAAGGTTCAGAGGTGAGTGTTCTCTGTCGAAAGTTTGTTCCTAATATAAATCATTCATTGTCCTTAAATGGCATTTGTTACCCCTTTTTATATCTTTTGCAAAAACTAAAGAAGATTAATGAAAGCTGTTAATAACAAAGCTGACATGTGATAGTCATTTCGTACTATAACCATTTCGTACCATAACAAAAACCATTTTGATATAAGATTATTAATGTATACCATTTCGTACGATATGGAAGATTATAGTGTTTACTATTTCGTACTATTGCATGCCAATTGATATGTATGCTTAATTCAGTACTGAAGGCCATTCTTCTTATGTTTAATTGTCTACCATTTGATAGAATGTGCGTGCAGGAAATATTTTGATTGGAGTAAAGAAAAGTACTGGAATCTAATAAAAAAAAATTATATACCTTATTTTTGGTGATGAGATTGATTGACTGTAATTACTGTCTAAGTGATATATAACTCACATGTTCTTTTATTCATTTATTTCATGAATATCGGTAAAAAAGAATGAAACAGATAAAACATTTATCTTATTTAAGGAATGACTGTAATATTTTTTCTGTCTATGAAGAAATAACATTAAAAATTTGGTGCACACTGAATAACGCGCGTAGCTGGTTATTTAACAGTGTGTACCACATTTTTTATGTTATTTCGAATAGACAGAAAAATTATTACAGTCATTTCTTATAATTTAATTCTAAATTCCATTTTAAACTGTAGGAAACCATTAAAAAACGTTGATGACGTCACGGTCACATGACTAAATTATGTCTATGAGCTCATAACAAAATAACGTCAGCCAATCAGAAGACGCGTTACATCCAACATAAAATTATTATTTAATATTTGTTGAATATACCTATTGAACGAAAAAAGCAAAATCACAAAAATACTGAACTCCGACGAAAATTCAAAACGGAAAGTCCTTAATCAAATGGCAAAATCAAATGATAAAGCATATCAAACGATTGGACAACAACTGTCATACTGCTGATTTGATACAGGCATTTCAAATGTTGCAAATGGTGGATTAAACCTAGTTTTAAAGCACTAAACCTCTCACTTGTATAACAGTCATAACAAATTCCATTATATTGACAACGATGCATTTCTTCTCCAAATAATACGAAACGGTAAAGCATTTTTCCATATGGTACGAAATGGTTTATGTTAGTGATAGGAAATGGTAATATTGGATACGAAATTAATGACAATAAAACGAAATGCCTGGATACCAGCTGGACAAGATTTACGAATAGGCAATCAAAACTTAAACTGAAAGTACACTTCTTATAAAGTTATTTCTTTTTAATTACTTTTTTTATCTAGTTCGTATTTTTGCCAAAAAATTATCAGCAAAAAAGAGAACGTAGTCGTGAATTATATTTATACCCTCTTCTCTCTCATGTGTGTCATTATGTGTGTGGTATTTTTTCATAGGGTGTTGTAGTTTAGCTGTGTTTAGTTTTCAAAGTCAATTTAAACAAAAAGACAAGTTTGTATTTCTGTTTATTTTCATCTTTATTTGAGTGTTTTATAACCTATTACTTTTCAAATTACCAAGTTGGCCAATAGATCATTATCTGGATCTGTTATGTCTAATTTACAGACAAAAGACTCAAACAGGCATTTCGGACTGGTGTTAGTATTGCAAACTGTCGTATCTGTTATAACAGAACAATCCGTCCATTGCTGATTTCTAGTTTCCAAAAGTGGGTTACAATCTCCGTCAGATAAACAGATATGACGATGATGACACTTTGGTCGTCTATAATTATAGGTTTCTGTTAGGTGAATCAATGCTGTAATGAAAAGTTATCTGTGTGCATAAAAACGATTAGAACCATTCACAGGAGCAAGCTTCATAGATATAAGAAGATGTGGTAAGAGTGCCAATGACACAACTCTCCATTCAAGTCACAATTTAAAAAATTTAACCATTATAGGTCAAATTACGGTCTTCAAGACGGAGCCTTGGCGCACATCGCAAGCGATGAAGGGCCCCAACAATTAACAACATCTACAGACTAATGTTATATAAACCAACATGTTCATGTGGTATTTTGTTTAAAGATTTGTTAAGTCGTGTAAATTATAGATGCAATAGATAGACATGGTTGACGAGTCGTTGATTGTTAGCAATATATTTCAAAAGTTTAGACGAGACAATACATATTTAAACAAACCATTAAACAAAAACGGTGTACAAAAACAAATAATTCTATCCAGGAATACGAGAATAATTAATCAGTTCGTACATCATAACATACGAATGCAGTAATACGCCTATATCAACTTCTGGTACCTCATTCTATAACTTAAACTGGACTTAGATGCTCCACTTACCTAATCATTATGAAACACAAGAATTAATCTACTGTATTCCATGATTTATTCACAAAATCTAGACAACATCTAAATATCTTGTGTTTTTGTGTGTTTGTAAGTAGCTGTACCATTGACACATATTTATTATCACTTTCAATCAGCAAACTGAAATAATACTCCGTTAGAGCGAAAAAAGAAGGACTTTTTCGTTAGTTTTTAAAACCATCTATTCCCAATAAGCGTTAAATACCAAAATACGTGGTTATCGAAATTGCTCCTTTGAAACCAGAATAATTGATTAATATCTATCAGTTTAAGCGTAAATTTCTGGTTAAAAAAAAATTTGTTCCAGAATGAAAGTAAGAAAAAAACAAACAATAGGTTTTGGTTGTTTCCATTGTAAACTAGATGACAAAACTGAAAAAAAGGTTGTTTCTATATGTTATATATAACAGTTTGATTTTTATTAAAGTAAAAACACGTTTTTGTACCGCGAACCATTCTCTTAAAAGATGAATGGTCGGTGATAATGATGAAGGAAAAATGTTATAAATATAATATATTTTTCGTGCTTACCAAAATGTGTTAAGATTAACACGAGTTTGAAATCCATTGTTTTTGTTTGTCCCTGAAAAATAAAAATATAGAAAACAAAATAAATGAAAATTAATACTTTACATTTATTACCCCTGAAAATACAACATTTTCAATCCTCACTTTTCACACTCTATTTAAATGTGTTTATTGAATTCATAAGTGTCATAAAGATACAGAGAAGAGGAAACTTAATAAGTGAAAAAAAAAATAAAAATGCAAACAACACTTTATAAATTTAATGCATCCGAATCGCTTTTTCTTGATTTATCTAAAAAAGGAAAGCCCAATGCTGAATATTCGAAAGTCAAGGATGTTAAGGAACCGAATTATTCACAGTACAATTTGACCAAAAAGGACAATAGATAATAGTTGTTAATGTCTGTGTCATGTGGGTCTCTTGTTGACAGTTGTCTCATTGGCAATCATACCATATCTTTTTTATAATCCATCTACGATCAACTTTGTGTGAACGTAAAAAAGGTGTTGTTTTAGCAACTCACCAAACATGCATGTTTGAAGCCATTTGCAATTATTTTGAAAGCAATTTAAATATTTCTTATCAGTACTCAAAAATATATGAAATAAAAAAAAATACCACTTTCTAAGTCAGAATACCGTATTCAGCAAGATGAGTCTGGTGAAGAGGAATCTGTACTGTGAATCAACTATAAATAACTAGACTTTTTACAATCTGAAGATTTCTGTTTTGTTCAATATTTGTTTTTCTCTTTGATTGACATTAGCATGTACGAATGTTCACAAAGCTGTGTAGAAGTAACAGATTTCCATTGAATATTATATGAACATTTTTTATTTGACTACATTGCATGTCATCAAGTGTAAAGAACGATATACAATATATCTGTGTACATATTTGTAGTAATATTTCAGTATACGGTACATGAATTCTGTTATTGATTATTCTTTTTTTTTTCTTTTTTTAATATTCGTGTTTTTCACATAATTATAATAATCAACTAAGAGGGAGTTTAATCTGTGAAAACAAATTGATAAATGATCAAAATCCATAATTTAATAACATATTACATTATTAAAACAGGAGGCTCACACAGTTGAGAGTTAAATTAAAAGATTTAAATACTACACAAATTGTGATTATAAATGGAAAGAGTGTTGTTAAAGGCGGTTATCAAGGATTTCAACAAATTTCTACATAATGACATTTATTGTTTTACCAATCATGCAATCATTCCCTTCTTTAAATGCAGAATAATAGAAAGATACTCGTTGCAATGTTTCATAAATACAATGTACTAGTATTTTGATAATTGTGACCAAAATACTAACCTATTCAAGTTAACCAAGTTGGTATTTGGTCTCAATTAGCAAATGGCATTGTGATTAGAAACAAATCGTCAAAGGTTAAGTATTGATCATTATCAATATTTCAAAATAATACCAATAGTTAATGATATCTACAGAAATAAAGGATAAATCGATCGTGCTGGACTACATATTCTGAATGTTTGTGTCGACAAAATGATTTCTTCTTCTGAACAGTATCGAAGACAAAATTACAATCATATTCTTAACAGTATCATTGACAAAATGAAATTCATATTCTAAACGTTATTAAAGACAAAATGAAATTCATAATTTAACGGTATCATAGACAAAATGAAATTTATATTCTAAACGGTATCGTCGACAAAAAATTTAATTCTTGTTCTGAACGGTATCGTAGACAAAAAGACATTCATGTTCTAAACGGTATCGTCGATAAAAGGATTTCTTCTTCTGAACAGTATCGAAGACAAAATTACATTCATATTCTTACCGGTATCATTGACAAAATTAAATTCATATTCCAAACGTTATCAAAGTCAAAATGAAATTCATATTATTAACGATATCATAGACAAAATGAAATTTATATTCTTAACGGTATCATGGACAAAACTTAATTCATGTTCTGAACGGTATCGTACACAAAATGACATTCATCTTCTAAACGGTATAGTGGATAAAATTAAATTCATGCTCTGAACGGTATCGTCAACAAAAAGCAATTTTATAATCTGAGCGGTATCGTCGACAAAACAAAAATCATGTACATGTTATGAACGGTATCGTCGACAAAATGAAATTCATGTTCTAAACGATATCGTCGACAAAATGAAATTCATGTTTTGAACGGCATGGCATCATCGACAAAAAAAAAAATCCTTGTCTGAATTGTAAAGTCAACAAATAGAAGACAATGGTCTGAATGTTATTGTAATTTGTTTTCGACTGACTACTACACGGTGAGTGAATTGTTAACATCAAGTGGATTCAAGTTTAAATGATATCGTCAACAAAACGAAGATCATGGTCTGAATTGTAACGTCAACAATAGAAGACCATCATCTGAATGGTAATGTCGACTAAGAAGACCATACTCTGAATGTTATTGTCAACACTAAACTTAGAAGTGAGAATACATTATATTACTCGCAATAAATACTTTTTCGCATGTTTATTGCAATGTTAATTCCATAATCAACGCGGAGATTAAACTTCTTTTGTACATAGATTGAATGAGGTACTTAATTGCATGTATATTTACTTATATACTTGATGAATAGACAAAGAATTTGAACACGTCGTGTAAAATGTTAGGTACCAGTAGTTTATCAATGTTCTGAGCATGTTGATCCATTTAGAATTAACACACCCAGAAAAAAATCCATGGAAACGCATGGACTTCTAACGAAGTGAGATCGGTTTCGTCCAGCTGAAAATGATTTAAAGTTTCGCTTCCTTCAAAAAGTATGTATATTCGTCCGATGGTGGATGGATCTCTCCGGCATCCACCACTATCAAAAACTGACCGCCACAATGTATAATAATAGCCAAGAGGGCTGAAAGTGACATTAAGACATCAGCAATCATCACCATCGTCTACAGAACAATTAAAGAAAAACTAAAAAAAAGCTAACATGTTTACATATAAACAAAAATGTTAAATAAACCAAAAATCTTGAATAGGAACTAAAACATACACAAGATAAAAAAAAACCAAGACGCGCAAATAGATAAAGATGTCAATTCATAACCACAATACATAATCAATTTTTTCAAATTTTTACTGCTTCCTAAATATTTTAGCTTCATAAAAACCATGTATATTCTGAATTGTACATGTATATATCCCAATTAAACCATTGATTAACTTATTTACAGATAAATATCATCGTTCGAAAGTCGATTGTTATTTGGTTTTCCAGAATTTTAAATAATTAGTGCTTTGTTTCTCAATTTCAAATACAAAATCGCAGGCAAATAAATTTTTTGGCTGAAAATGGTATACAAAATTCTATATTTCTCATTCACTAAACTCTTCCCTTCTGCTTATTTGTTTGTTTGAATAAGTAAAAAATGAACGCGAGAGCATTGTTTTGTGTCATGGAAAGGCTAATTTTACATATGTTATAATAAAGTAGATGCATTGTTGACAAAACAAATACTAACAAATACCTTATTTCGACTCAGTTTGAATCAGTACCGATAGAGCATTTATACCGCCATTAATATTATCATCTGCTGGGTATATATTTCAGCAAGGGTCTTGTGTTAATACAGAGACATTACATGTATCACATGCATTGAATTTACAAAGTATCATTGCCAGCAATGTGTATTAAAAAGAGGGAGTGTTTTTTCTTGTTGTTCTGTGTGTAGTAGTTTTAAAACTATGAATAATATACGAACTTATTTGCTTGCGATGCATTTAAGAAACAGCATACCATTTGTTTTGTAATGCATTTATCGTTTAATTGTTATCTAAAGTTTCTCAACCAATCTTGATTTTATAAAGTTATTTTACGGAAATATAAGAACATTGAACCGTACACGTATTGTTTATATACCTGATGAACTTCTGTATTGGCATGTGTTGCGTTAAACATATAAAATGTAATGAATATTCATAAGATTCAGATAAAAATAGTAAATAGTGACATGAATCACAAAACGTATGTTGCATCCTTAAATATGAATATTGATCAAGAAGATCTACATTACAGCTGAGCTAAGGATATTTTTGATACAGGAAGTTTTCTTTTCAGAAGTTATAAATTCTAACCGATTTTTTAGGTATGATGTTTTCAAAATATTGTTTGCCGTTTTATTATTACTTGGCATTTTTAGCCAATAGACAAGCTCCCTATTTTGCCATTTTGTTAATACGCACACCTGTAAGATCTAAACTAGAAAAAAGACCAAAGTATAGTTTCGTTGACAGACGATATATTGAAAGGTTGCATTAAAAACTGTATAAACTTCTCAATAAGGATATTAAAAGCAATTCACTATCTAAACTGACATTGAAAATTAAAGTTCCAAGCCATTTTATGCAGAGCACAATAGAAAAGTAACAATTGCGATTAATGGTTAAAAAAAAACAAGTGCTCGTAGCTGAAGTCACTCTTCAAAGTTATCATGAAAAATCCGCAAGTACTGCATTAACATATGTTAATTTTGTTCACACATCTTTTACAATATAATGTAATTTGATGCGACTGTCATACAAATGAATATTAGCTAGCTATAAAACCAGGTTCAATCCAACACTTTACAAACGAAAATGCCTATACGAAGTCAGGAATATGACAGCTGTTATTTATTCGTTTTATGCGTTTGAGAATGTGATTTTGCCATTTGATTAGGGACTTTCCTTCTTTAATTTTCTTCGGAGTTCAGTATTTTTGTGATTTTACTATACATGCGATACATAACTAAACTGAATACAATATACCTAATGGACTTCTCTATTGGCATGGAAACATAAGAACATTGAACCGTACACGTATTGTCAATATACCTAATGAACTTCTCTATTGGCATGGAAACATAAGAACATTGAACCGTACACGTATTGTCAATATACCTAATGAACTTCTCTATTGGCATGGAAACATAAGAACATTGAACCGTACACGTATTGTCAATATACCTAATGAACTTCTCTATTGGCATGGAAACATAAGAACATTGAACCGTACACGTATTGTCAATATACCTAATGAACTTCTCTATTGGCATGGAAACATAAGAACATTGAACCGTACACGTATTGTCAACATACCTAATGAACTTCTGTATTGGCATGTGTTACGTTAACATTTAAAATGTAATGAATATTCATAATATTCAGATAAAAATAGAAAATAGCGACAAGAATCACAGAAAGTATGTTGCATCCTTTGATATGAATATTAATCAAGAAAATCTATATTACAGCTGAGCTAATGATATTTTTTGAAACAGGAAGTTTACTTTTCAGAAGTTATAAATTCTAACCGAGTTTTAAGGTATGATGTTTTCAAAATATTGTTAGCCGTTTTATGATAACTTGGCATTTTTAGCCAATACAAAAGCCCTCAATTTTGCAATTTTGTTAATACGCAAACCTGGCAGATCTAAACTAGAAAACAAACAATGTATAGTTTCATTGACAGACAATATACTGAAAGGTTGCATTAAAAACTGTATAAACTTCTCAATAGGTTGGAAATATTTAAAGCAATTCACAACTAAAATGACATTGACAATTAAAGTTCCAAGCCATTTCATGCAGAGCACAATAGAAAAGTAACAATTGGGATTATTGGTTAGAAAAATACAAGTGTTAATTGCTCGAAGCTGAAGTCACTCTAAAAAGTTATCATGAAAAATCCGCAAATAGTGCTTTATATATATGCTAATTTTGTTCACACATCTTTTTCAATATGATGTAATTTGATGCGACTGTCATACAAGTGGATGTTAGCTAGATATAAAACCAGGTTCAATCCAACACTTTTTACAAACGAAAATGCCTATACGAAGTCAGGAATATGACAGCTGTTATTTATTCGTTTTATGCGTTTGAGAATTTGATTTTGCCATTTGATTAGGGACTTTCCTTCTTTAATTTTCTTCGGAGTTCAGTATTTTTGTGATTTTACTATACATGCGATACATAACTGTTTTCTGAAATATTATTCCCCTGGCGGAACACATAATGTAAGGGAATAATTTGAGATGAATTCCAAAGAGCCAGATAAGATAATGCTCTTCTGACTATTTGGCCTAACTCTCTTTACATTTGAACTTTAAGTTAAACACTCCGTATTTCATTTTCGATAAGAAGAGCTAGAAAACTAAAAATCGTTTATTTAAGATCCAAGAAGTCAAAATGAATTGTGTTACGGCGTAAATATAAAAAGCCTCTGTATAAGCGTAATCGTTAAAACATTTTTTTCCATTTCAAGTGGATTTTAGAAATGATTTATATAGTTAGTCTAACTATACAATTCCTTTATTTTAGTATTGTTAATAGAAAACACAATTGAAACGCAAGTGTCAGAGTGTTTACCAAAATGTTTATGTCTACAAAAAATATGTATTTGGTTCAAAATAGCAAGCCTAATCAATACAACATTCGTTTGTTTTTATAATATAAATTTTTTGTGTGTGTTAAGGATTTAACTTTCAGACAATGTAAAATGCAGCTTGCTTCCATATTTTTGTGTTTTCGTTAAAAAGAAGAGTAATCGGGACTAAACCTATTTAGTACGTACATGTATTTAGAAGATAACTGTATTGTATTTTAAGCTCCGACGGCATCAATTGGTGATTTGATGGTCGCAAATTAAGTTTTCTTGCGACGCGTAAGCGGAGCCAATAAACCGGTATTTGCGTCTGCGCTTGTGCGTACTTTTCATAGCATCAATTGTGAATTGATGCCCTGAATTTGGCGACGTTATCCTATCAAAATGAACTTTACCAACAGTGTTGCATTATAATTATGTATATTCATTGTAGATGTGGACATCACTTTGGTTGTACCCTGTTCTTTTATTGGTAGTTCCTTCAACTAACATAGGAAGGTGTAACGATGAACAGAGACAGCAGGTCTTCTGTAGAGAAATCAATCAAAACTGCAGTACCAATATGAATGAACTAGATGTTGAATGGGGCAATTGTTTGTCGGCTTTAAGCCAATTCCAATGTAGAGCCAACCCGCTGTGCATGGTCGATTCAATGCCATGTATGCTTAACTTTACAGCTTTTTTGGAACAGTTGGATATATAGCTTCTGAATAAACCACTGGAGAATTTAGAGTGCATTTAAAACCTTTTTATCATATATTTATTATAGTGGATGCAGATTTGATTTTAAGTATAAATATATTTCGGTATAAATCTTGAAAATTACTAATAGTAAATGAACAGAGCACTAACCATAATACTTTGATTTATCTGTCAAGTAGCATTGACCAATTGTGATTGACAATTTGTTTCATTCTAAGTCACATTAGATTTGAACATGAAATACTTAAAAAAAACACTAGTATAATCTTAGATGAAATATCACACTTTATCTTCCACCTTATCTACCCTCCAAAAAGGAACAAAAGATAAGAATACACACAGCAATGATTTAAACAATGGTAGAGTTGAGATTCCATTGATATAATGGATAGTTTTTTTCTTTAATCATTGATACCGATACCTGCAATATAGATAGTCGTGGTGATCTGAGTTATTCTTAAAACAATACTCCATACTGATAAAAGGGAAAACTTGACTTACATGGTCATTGGATAATCTGTGATTTTATCCATTGGTATAAACATGTAATAAAAGGAGGTCTACATATCTTATTGTTTTATACTGGCGTCTCACATGTAATTAAACAAGATTCTATAATCATTTTGACCTTCACATTTCTGAATCTTCTAGATCTAGATATCATTTTAATTATTTAAAAATATTTAAGAACAATCATCATAACAGTAAGATCAAAAACCTAGACCTGCAAACTGTTATACTGTACCAGTGGTGTTACCTGTCCTTATTTTCATATTTTGCATTATTTACTCAAAACTTTATTAACAATATATCTCCAAGGCAGCAATACGTGGCTTCGGTGTCTGGTGTACGCTTCTTACGTACAACATCCTAGTATCAGGACCAACCTTCACATAAAAACAGTTTAATTCGCCACATATGGGTATTGAAAGTAAGGAACTGTTGTTTACTTTCGTTAAATTGTAAAATTTTGACCATATAGGGAATTAAGTTTTTTGACAGATTATTATTATAGTGGTTACATGTACCTTTTCTACGGCTGGAACAATTTAAAATTTGTCAACTGTTTTAGAAACGTAGTATATTTGTCATTAGCCAGATTCATGGCCAGGTTATAAGACATATTTCCATAACATATTAAAAATAGAAAATGTCAATAAAACATATTGTCCTCGATGTTTAAAAATACTGATTTGCTTATTTTTTTGTAATTAATTGTTTTATTTTCTTTATTTTCTTTATTGTTATTTTGTTTTTGTATTCTCTAGTTAAAGGAGACAAATGTGTTGAGTGCTACGGTGATCCAAAAAGTCAATGCTAACACTTCCCCCAAAAGCGTACATTATCTTTAATCCTTCAAAAATAGCATTTGCTCACAGATCATCTGAGCATGAACATGAGCAACACGACGGATGCGACATGTGGAGCAGGATCTGCCTACCCTTCCAGAGCACCTGAGATCACCTTAAGTGTTTTGTGGGGTTCACGTTGCTTAATATTTAGTTTTCTATCTTGTGTTTCGTGTTCTATTATTTGTCTGTTTGTCTTTTTCTTTTTTAGCCATGGCGATGTCAATTTATTTTCGATCTATCAGTTTGACTATCCCACTGGTATCTCTCGCCTTGTTTTATCGCAATTAATCGTTCTAAAATAAGTTACGAAGCCCTATATCTTAATCCAAGAAATCCAGACGAGAAACATATTTCTATAATACTCATATGGTAAAATACATTGAACTTTGTCCATACGCTCCACACAATCTTTTCAAACTCAAATGTTTCTATTTAATCAAAAGGTAGGTTGAAAAATCTAATTTAAAATTTATGTGCCTTCATATAAAGCCTTCTTCTTTAAGAAAAATACATTTGCTAGATATACTTACTAGAGGTGTGATGAGATGATTAAAGATGAACATGTTCTTGATCACCCAAATAACATGTATTATGCGTTATAGGTATTTTTTATGCATACAAATTGCCCCTCTTTGATAGTAGACTTGTTCATGTACTGTTATGAGTCACAGTTTACACATGTAGCTTTATTTAGTAACAACCCTTAATAAATTCAAAATCATTTACAGTTATTTTAATGATATTGTTTCGTTGCATAACTAGGAATTATCCAGGTCTAAATATTCTACAAAATTTACCCAAATGAAATTATTTTGAAAATAAACAATATAATTATATATTAAGTCCAAATTCAGGAGCCTGTAACTAAAAAGGCAACAGGAGAATACCACTGTTCACGAGTTATAAATCGATTGAGAAAAATAGATACGGGCTACGTACCGCGGGAAACACATCATCAGAGGAAAACAAATGAATAACAGATACACAGAAGTGCAACAAAAGCAAATGTCAAAAATACATAGAAACGAACTATTTGATAACAACTGCCATATTCCTGACAAATGTGTTCGAGAGTTGTTGCATTGACAATCATATTTTGATTTGAGCGTCACTGATGAGTCTTTTGTAGACTAAACGCGCGTCTGGCTTATTATAAAAATTTAATCCTGGTATCTATGATGAGTTTATCTATATCACACTTTCTTATTTTTATATGGTAGACAACAACAGATGTGTTCTGAACACTTTTTTTAAACGTACGTTCCTTTACGAGCTGTTTTTTTTATTATCAAGAATTCCTACTGGAAACGTCGTTTCTCCTAATTGTTTGCACAACTTTTTGAAAGGACAAGGTATGATAAGAGGCGTTTTTGGCCCCTTTCCAAAATAAGTTTATATATACATCATTGATAGCCATAGTATAGAAACTATTCAAAACTATAATTTTTTTATGTTCCAGTGAAAGGAAGGTTGCCTAGCAACGGTTTAAATGAATAGCCAAATTATCACATATGCATTGCTTTCTCATTACACATTAGCATAATTCAAAATAATATTGTTGGTTTAACACTAACTTGAGTTTGCAAACAAAAAGTCACTTCAATTTCAGTTTAAAAAAATGCTTAGCAACAACCTAGCAACAAAAATTTTGCCTGGCAACGGTTAAAAAATTTGTTATTACGGTCATATGAGGTATAAATATAGCAATATTTAAAGATTTAGCTACTGTAAATGATTTTTCTTTCATATATATGATGTCTGAGTCATCATTTTTTTCTCTCTCAAGAAAATGAAATTGACCATAGCAACCTAAAAGTTGCTTAGCAACAGCCGAAAAAATTAAATTGAACTTCAAAAAAAACCTTTTGATTTTTAATTGTACAAATTAGAGTAAAATTAGGTTAGATTGGTTAATACATGCAAGAATAACTAGCAGTAAGAAATGAAAGCAAGTCAATTGTATATCATGCTGATAAAAAGATTAGCAACCAAAATTGTGCTTAGCAACGGTTAAATAATGTTTTGTTTTTTTGGTAAACCGAGGTAGGTTTTTGACATTATTATTATATCTTGATGATGTAAATATTGAATCATATGTTGTTACCAAAAACAGGGTTGAGATCTCAAAAAAAAAATGTTTAACCCCGCTGCATTTTTGCGCATGTCCCAAGTCAGGAGCCTCTGACCTTTGTTAGTGTTGTATGATTTTTAATTTTAGTTTCTTGTGTATAATTCGGAGTTTAGTATGACGTCAATTATTACTGAACTAGTATACATATTTGTTTGGGGGCCACCTGAAAGATGCCTCAGGGTGCGGAAGTTTCTCGCAGCATTGAAGACCCATTGGTGGACTTCGGTTGTTGTCTGCTCTATGGTCGGTTTGTTGTCTCTTTGACACATTCCCCATTTCATTCTTAATGTTAGTATTAAATAAAAGATAGCTATCAAGGAAATGGTCGGTTTATTAAAAAAAATGCATAAATACAAATCATATTGTCACATAATAATTAGTAAGTATAAACATTAACAAGTTAATATGTAAAATAAACAAGAATGTGTCCCTCAGTATAGTATACCGTGAAAATGGGGCAAAATCTTTAATTTGGCATTAAAATTAGAAATATCATATCATAGGGAACATGTGTACTAAATTTCAAGTTGATTGGACTTCAACTTCATCAAAAACTACCTCGACCAAAAACTTAAACATGAAGCAGGGCAGATGGACGAACGGGCGGACGGATTAACGGACGAACGAACAGACGGATGCACAGACCAGAAAACGTAATGCCCATAACTGGGGCATAAAAAAACTTGAAGTTATATAAGAAGTGGCACACTTATAATTCATAAATAATAGTTGAAGTTATGAATATAGCATTTCAGATTTACATGATGATTACCGGTACATTAAAAAACGCCAATGGATTAAAACTACTATTGAAGATTCAGTATCAGATTTATACAGTATGTATAACAAATATGCATAGCCTGTACAATGTCATTGTTTGTCACTTAAAGAATCGTACACTGTGAACCTTTTAACACTTAACACAATATTTTAAAGACTGAAATGGTAAAAACAAAGTTCAAAGTTTTCGATGAGGTCAGGGTTTAAGACGTTAAAAACTCATTAAGATATGTAGACGAAAGAGGCATGAACATCTTCAAGCTTCTTTAAAAATTCATTATTTCTACGATATATATCCTGAAATAAGCACATTGATCGCCGGTGTATAGTATCATGTGCAATCATACCACATCTCCTTATCTTATCCAAAATGTTATGCTTTTCTTTAATGAAACAGTTGTTGGTATGTAGTATTTCATGAAACCCCAAAACATTCGAATTTGATTAGAAACGTAGACATACTTCATTAAAGAGTCTCGGTGGCCGAGTGGTCTAAGAAGTTACTTCTGTAATCACTAGCCAGTTAACACTGAGGTTGTGAGTTCGATCCCCGCTCGTGAGGGTGCACTCGTTTTCAACCTTAGTTTCTCCTTTCAATGTTGATCTATTTATTATTTTTATTCTGAATGTCTTCACTTGCAGGACTAAATGTCCAGCCAAAAGGTTTCAACTTTCAAGATTTACAGCCGATTTCATTGAGTGTGAAGCCAAAGGTAAAATCTTTGGTAAGTTTGCTTGTTAGCTGAACCGTGAAGTCATTATTATGTCAGGTTTACTACCCTCCTTTCGAAGTAGCATAGTCCATCAGATAGATAGAATGAAATTCAAAACAGTGTAGCTGTGGCCATTAATTGACACATTAAATTCATCCATTGACTGGGACAATTTTGGTGAACGTTTGTATGTAACGACCATTGCTCACTATGTACTTTTTAAAGACACTTAAACTATGGGGTCACCAAAGGTTCTCAACACCTTAATAAAGTAATTCGAAAAAATAATCACAAATAACACGATGTTTTGATTTATATCAATTATATAAATCAAAACATAAAGGTTATTCCTGATTAACTTTTCAAATTATTTTATAATTAAAGGCGTTAAGAAACCTTTGGTGACCCCACAGTTTAAATGTCTATCGTAGGTACGTCGTGAACAGTGGTCGTTACAGACAAACGTTCACGTAAATTGTCCCAGTCAATGGATGAATTTAATGTGTCAATCAATGGCCACAGCCACACTGTTTTGAATTTCATTCTAGATTGGTAATCTGCTGGACTAGTATATTTTTAAAGGAGGATAGTTAACCTGACCTAACAATGACTTTATGATTCATCTAACAAGCAAGCTAACTAAAAATATTACCTTTGACTTCACACTCAATGAAATCGGCTGTAGTATTCACCAAGTTCAACCTTTCAGGTATTGAATAAATATTTGAAGTTACTAAAAAAATCTTATTTATTGCATTAGGGACATTAAACTGTAGTACTAGTAGTGCAAGTTGTGCCTTCAATAGCAAGTGAGAGGGAAAACAAGTTCACCTACCGGTTTTTGTGAATATTCAACAACTACCCGAATTGTTTTTTAAGTAGCAAGAAATATTGACTAAGTCCAAAAATCTGACATTTTTAGAATATTTGAAGAATAATAAAAATCCGATGGCAATACATGCATCAATTATGTTTACAATAAACCTATTAGGTATTAAAGCTGTATCTCAAAACCTGTAGGAGGATAACCGACTCTTTTTTTATATATATAGCTTGTACCAAAAATACTGGACATTTAATGAAAATTTTATAAAAAAATCAAAACCCTGTAGACATACACACCTCTATTATTAATAAAAAGCTTTTTAGGTCAAAAAAACGGGCGGATGGATGGACGGACAGATCTAAATTAACGAACGTGCTCGACATTTTGTCCCGTGAGGGAAGGGGGAATGTGAAATAGAATTAAGAGGACATAGTTTACATGTACATTAAACAGCTAGGTGAGAAGTACCAGTGCACTCCAGGAATCGGTATAGATTTGGCATGAAATTTTGTCACTTACATAGAACTCCAGACAAAACAAAATACACATACGAAATGGCAAACAAATACACATGTTTTTTTCGCGCATACTTCATAAGTTTGTTTGCCATGGGTCTTATCCAATTTGTATTTATGCAAGTAAAATATGTTAAAAGTAATTTCGCTATAGCATGTTTTATTTGATAATCCATATAGGATCTGAGTCAACTGAATGCTACATGTGTACTTTTATTTTATGATTACATCTTGACAAAAGAGTGCTCTGACATATATAAGAAAAATCATTAATGTACCGAATCAGGCGATATATGAATAGGCTGGAAATACATAATTTACAGTATAGTATAAGTGTAGTTAACTTAATTTCAGTATCAACTGCTCTTTACCTGGAATTATGTTTATATTTACATTTCATACTTAGGATTTTTTTAATACTGACTGCACATGCATATGGTATTAGTTTAATACTGCAAGCAGATTTTAGTCTATCAACAAGTGATGATGATATTTTAAATTTTATGTTAAACAGTAACTAAATTATGGACAAAGCACATGTGAAGTTCTAAAACCTTTGGGAACAAAAACTGTGCACGAAATGGATAGGTTACATAAAACTATTTTTCTGTACATGGTTAAATAGAAAACTTCAAAGTACAAAATATATACGTTTTGATGAAATGATTTTCTTCAGAACTACAAAAAGAGTTTGAATATATTGAGAATCTATTATAAAATTCATTTTTAAGATTTCGTTGAATATTTGAAAATTATAATGAATAATAATTAATTCACCATATTTCAAGGGACACAACTCTGTATTTGGCTGCACAGTGTTAGACTATTTTGATCATTATGGGTCTAATTTCACGTACAACATATTTCTTTAAGAGAGTGACATGTCTTGATGACTGGATACCACATAAAACAATCCGTACGTGATATTCTGATCAATTATGGATCCCGGAATAATTTCGTACCCGTGCCGTTCACTTTGACGTATTATAATGACTTGTCAAAATATGTAAACAATCGGATTATTTTTCAAATTTTTAGACATGAGCGCCAACGTAGACCACCATGATATTGTATTATGTGAAAGATACATAAGAGTACAGTTGATGGTTGAAATTTTCAAGATGGTCTACGTTGGCGCTGATGTCAAATTTTGTCTCCGAACATGATGAAATTGTAGATTTTTTACACTTTTCGTCGTTTAGGGCTTTTCAAGGTCTCAGTTTGAACATAATTGAGTACATAACACCTAAAAATAAGGTTCTACATGGACGATCAGATACTGCAGTTCATTACACAGGTGTGATTGGTTTCAACTTTAAAGTTTAAAAATTCTGGAAAAAGGGGGGCCAGAAACGGCCCTTATCATACCTTGTCCTTTATGGTCCTTAATGCTCTTCAACTTTGTACTTGTTCGGCTTTATAACTATTTTGATCTGAGCGTCACTGGTGAGTCTTATGTAGACGGAACGAGCGTCTGGCATAATAAACTATAACCTTGGTACCTTAGATTACTATTTGCTAAACTTGTTATTTAGAAAAAAATCATTTACAGTCTTGTTAACAATGGAATGCAATACTGTAATCTATAGTCGCTAATGTCTGTGTCATTTGGTCTCTGGTGGATAATTGTGTCTTAGGCAATATTATCAGAACTCCTAATTTTATACAGGTGACAATCAGACTATTCAAAAATACATGATTTGCAACCTGTTTTAGTAATCATACAAAATGATAAGAATGTTTTTTTTTCATGTCATAAGTCACGATGGATACACCGCATGTTCTTCATTGAGGGAAATCAAATGATTATTTCCAAGTTTTTAAAACAATATTTTATTGTTGTTTTTTTCTTGAAATAAGGCATTTTCACGTTGAGATATTTTGTTTTGGCAAAAATATCTTATATTTCAAGATGATCCACTGTAAAGCTGCAATTGTCTTATATTTGGCACACACATGCTAACTTAAACATAACAAGTGTATTCTGGGCATGAGAGATGTGTTTCTGAAATACAAGTCTTAAGTAGGACATAGTGAAACATGCCTTCGTTTGATTAAGCTTGATTTTATTATCTTTTCTTGTCTGTCTACTTATTTCCTCCTCCCACTGACCACAGAGACAGAGTGATGAACATAATTGATATGAAATCATGCTGTTCTGCACTCTAACATTAGTGGCTGTCCTTGATTGTAGACTTCATATAACAACGCCAGTAATAAGTCAGGAAGACACTAAGGTGATTTTACGTCTAAAACGTATTCAAATTCTGATAATAATGAAATACACATCACACTTGTGTTACAATTGCATATCATTGATAATTTATTCAAATTCTTGACTTTCAAAGATATCTTATAATAATATTTTCAATTTATCTGTATATAAATGTATCTGCAATCGAAAGGAAGGGTGTAAATGACAGCTCCTACACTTGTGAACTTTACTATATAATAATATATTTCTGCAAGTATCTATGAAATAGCGTTTCGCTTTGTAGCTTTTAATTTTTGTCAACCATCATTTTCTTGTGTTCCAAAATTTAGTTGCTGCTGTAGCGTTGTTTCATTGTTGTTAGAAATGTACATCTACCGCAAACACATAACATGACATCGCCCAAATGCAAAAAGAGTCATGTGTTGACTGTTGTCCTAATATGAGTGTAGTGTAACAAAGTATTGAACGGAACGGATATGATCTCTGCGCCGGAGATTGTTCTATACCGCTGTTACAAAGTCATAAATCAAACTTAAGTTTAGTCTTAGATGCATGATATTTTTATTAGTTGTTAGTGGCTTTGAACTAGCTGTCAGATAACTACGAGTACTCTCAGATCTGTTCCTAGTGTCTTTTTGTTGTCGGGATGTAAATTGAGGCTTGTTTAGGGGGGTATCAATATCCAATATCCCATTAAGTTTTTATCCCAATATCCCGTATCCCTATAATGTTTACCCTTAATATCCCAATAAATATTTTTTACAAATATCCCATATCCCTAAAACTATTTTGAAATATCCCAAAAAATCATTATAAATTCATTCCCAAGCCCATTTTTTCCCCCTCATCATCACAACGTTAAAACAATTTTGACTGGGAAAACAAACTGTGTTAAAAGAAATTAACAGTGCATACTTCCAGTGTTAAATAAGAATATATATGTCCAAAAGAGCCTTGTATAACAATCTCTTTTTATGTGATCTTAAACGATAAATTTAGTGTAAGGGGTCTAATTTCAGACTTTTTTCTTAATTGTTCAAACCGTGATGCATATGACTGTACAATTTAATTTTGATAGCATTCTTTTTTCATTGATAAGAAACTTCATCCTACACGTTAACCTATGTTGGAAAGAACAGAAGGACTCAACCATGTCTCTTGTCCGAGATTGCTCTGACATCCACGGCTGTTTTGCCAGACAAGCTGTGACTGTGGGACATCATAGCACGTCCATTACAAAAAGTGGATATTTAGCATGCAAGTTCAATAATTCAAAATTTAACACAAGAAAGCTTTCTGCTAGTGTACCTACATTACACTTAACTGTTGCAATATTTTTACAGCAGGCAAAATTTGCACAGTCCTTGTTTTGCAAAGAAATAACACAACATTTGACTCTCTGATCTTGAATTACATAGATCCCAATATTTGTGTTACTTTCTTTTTAATTTCCTTCCTCACAAAACCAGTAATAGAAAGAAACTATATTAATTTACATTGATTATTTAGTAATTATAACATTAACGGTACCAATTTTCCTGCACCAGATGCGCATTTCGACAATACATGTCTCTTCAGTGACGCTCGTGGCCAAAATATTTGAAATCCAAAGCTTATATAAAAGACGAAGAGCTAAAATCCAAAAGGTCCAAAAAGTATAGCCAAATCCGTGAAAGGATACAGAGCTTTGCATAAGGGAGATACAAACCTTAATTTATAATATTTTCTATCATTGTGAAACAGCAAATTTTATTAACTCAACAAAATCCATATTTTCATGCCAGAACCGAAGTACTGGCTACTGGGCTGGTGATACCCTCGGGGACTAATAGTAAACCAGCAGAGGCATCGACCCAATGGTAGTAATAAAATTAACGGTACCAATTTTCATGCACCAGATGCGCATTTCGACAATACATGTCTCTTCAGTGATGCTCGTGGCCAAAATATTTGAAATCCAAAGCTTATATAAAAGATGAAGAGCTATAATCCAAAAGGTCCAAAAAGTATAGCCAAATCCGTGAAAGGAATCAGAGCTTTGCATGAGGGAGATACATTCCTTAATTTATAATAGTTTATAACATTTTGTAACAGCAAACTTTAATAACACAAAACAATCCGTATTTTCAGTACTGGCTACTGGGCTGGTGATACCCTCGGGGACTAACAGTCCACCAGCAGAGGCATCGACCAAGTGGTAGTAATAACATTAACGGTACCAATTTTCCTGCACCAGATGCGCATTTCGTTGTTAACATAGTTTATACGGCGAAATATCTACTTTTTGATATGGGACGTGCTCTGCCGTCCCTCGGCCCCAGCTTGTTTGGCAAAACAGGCGTTGCACATCAGAACAATCTGTGAAACGTGGAGACCTCTGAAGATCCTCGCCACGTAAAAAAATAAGAGGTAAAACACTAGAAAATATCCTGTAATCATATAAAGCATCAAAACAAATGAAAACATTGACAACAATAAGGCTTAACACATCAGATAGATACATCTAACAAAAAACTATGATTATTTCAAGAAAATTATCAATGCATATGAGCATATGATATAAAAACAGAAAATGTGGTATGATTGCAAATGAGACAACTCTTCACAAGAGACCATGTGACACACAAATTAACAACTATAGGTCACGGTACGACCTTCAACAATGAGCAAAGCTCATACCGCATAGTTAGCTATAAAAGGTCCTGAAATGACAAATGTAGAACAATTCAAAGGAGAAAACTAACGGCCTAATTTATGTATAAAAAAATAACATAAAAACAAATATGTAACACAGCAACAAACGACAACCACTGAATTAAAGACTCCTGGCTTTGGACAGGCACATACATACAGAATGTGGCGAGGTTAAACATGTTAGCGGGATCCCAACCCTCCCCTTAATTTGGGACAGTGGTGTAACAGTACAACATAAGAACGAACTATACAAATCAGTTGAAAAAGGCTTAACTAATGAGATGGATACAAATAGAAATACATATAACAAAAACAGAGAGTGGACGTGACCGAGTACTTGTACATCCCATCAACAAAAAGACACTAAGTATAGATCTGAGAGTACTCGCAGTCACTGACAGTTAGTTCAAAGCCAATTACAACAATAAAAAGTAATGCATCTGAAACTAAATTATCAATCATTACACATCCAGCATCCAATGGCACGGAAAACAACATCTCCGTAAAAATGAGGATGTGCTATCCCGTTTGAAATAAGTTTTCTACAGGTAGAACCAAACTTCAAAACCAAATCTAGAATTTAGTAAAGATTTTAAGTGATTTGTGGTGACGAAATCCCTGACTTAATAATTTACCAGTAATACATAGATTTCGTTCATTAAAATCCAAAACTTTACAACAGACATGGGTGTAGCCGAGGTGTTATACAAACACCGTAAGATAGTGCCAAAGGAACATCACCATCCAAAAAAGGAAAATTAACAATAAGGAACGAAGTATGGAAAGCAAAACAAATACTTTTAAAATTATCAGTACATATGAGCATATAAATATCGAAAATAGATCAATACTTTTCGCTTGGGTTTGGATGACTTTTAAATAAAACGACCATCAACTCAATTAAATCAACAAAGCACTAAAATGACCTTTAATATTAAACTTTTTTGGGCAATTTTATCAAGTGAGATGTAAATATTTCTGTACTTAACTTTTAAATTCCACTTATTTTTTTTCATGTTAAGAATTCAATATCCTTACCAATGCATCAATATCCCATATCCCATTTACTTTTAGGACAAATATCCCATATCCCTAAAATTAAAATGGCAAATATCCCGTATCCCAAAATACCCTATACAAGCCTCAAAGGTACCCAGCCACGTCCAATTGTATTTTTGTCCATCTGATGAGTTAAGCCTTTTTCAACTGATTTTTATAGTTCGTTCATATGTTGTACTGTTATACCACTGGTCCAGGTTAGGGGGAGGGTTTGGATCCCGCTAACATGTTTAACCCCGCCACATTATTCATGTATGTGCCTGTCAGGAGCCTGTCATTCAGTGGTTGTCTTTTGTTTATGTGTTCCATATTTGTTTTTCGTTCATATTTTATATAAATAAGGCCGTTAGTTTTCTCGTTTGAATTGTTTTACATTGTCATATCGGGGCCTTTTATACTGTCCCTTTGGTATCTTTCGTCCCTCTTTAATAGCTGACTATGCGGTATGGGCTTTGCTTATTGTTGAAGGCCCTATGGTGACCTATAGTTGTTAATGTCTGTGTCATTGTGGTCTCTTGTGGACAGTTATCTCATTGGCAATCATACCACATCTTCTTCTTTATATCAAACCGAGGAAAACGCATAAGCCATAGTAGAAAAGCAACGGAACCACCGTAACGTTGAACTGCAACAAAAAATTAAATAAAAAATAAGCCGCCATCATACATAGAAACAGAGGTGTCTTCCCAAATGTCCCACTTTTTGAAATTACAGGTAAATAGGTAGTGAAATTTTGTGGGACAATCGGGAAGAGTTGTGTTGGACAATTTGGAAGTTTAATTGTGGGACAATCGGGAATTGTTTTGATTGTGATTAATCTGTTTTTATAGTGTTCAGTAGATAATTACAGGTAAAAAATATTTGTTCTTGTAAACTATAAAAAAAAAGAACATAAATTAATATTTTAATAAATATTTTATTTTGAATAATATGAAATATCATCAAACATAGAATATAATATAAAGAAAGTAAAATAATATTAAAAAATAGCCTGTTAATTGTGCATTTAGACCAAAAAAAACTGGGAATACTTAACTTGATTATTTCTGAACGTTTATCGTTTGATATTGTGTATTTAAATCATAGCATGAGAATGTGTCGGAAAGTAAAAAGAAAATTTAAAAACGATTATTCTGTCTAAAATAGTTATCTTAGGTCAGAAATAGTTATCTTAGGTCAGAAACAATGCGTCCAAAAAGCAGAAAGATAATCAAACAGAAAGATGTTTATTAACTATCATTATGTTAATTATTTTATACTGTTTAAGTGTATTTATAACTATTTACAACTCTCTGCTTATATTTTGTGTAGAAATATTCGTCATTTCGGGGACTTTTGTAGCATACTATGTGGTATTGACTTTGCTCTTTGTTGAAGGCCCTACAGTGTCCTATAGTTGTAAGTTTCTGTTTATTTGGTCGCTGCTGAGAGTTATCTGATTACAATCATACCACCTCTTCTTTTTTTTAATTTTAACTGACGTATGCAAGAATGTACACACAATTAGCTAGTTTTAATAAAGGTAAGTTTTAGCACCACCA
Organism: Mytilus galloprovincialis; assembly: GCF_965363235.1. Taxonomy (NCBI): domain Eukaryota; kingdom Metazoa; phylum Mollusca; class Bivalvia; order Mytilida; family Mytilidae; genus Mytilus; species Mytilus galloprovincialis. The sequence continues at coordinate 18,893,186 of NC_134845.1, read as the reverse complement.
TTATCTTCTGCTAATTACAGTCAATTATTTCAGTTCAAAAGCAAGCAAAAAATCAGCAACAATCTTTTGGTGACTATCAATCTTAGGTTTACGTATTGCTTTTCTTTTTTTTTTAAGAATTTAAAGCAACTTGTTTTTTTAAATGTATGCATTATTTTAATATTTATTTAGAATTTAAACAAAAAATGTCATAAAATAAAAATCATAAATAAAGGTATTCGTATTTGTTTAATAAATAAAAGTAACATTTTTTTATGTATATTATAAATAGGAAATGATATATTATTTAATGAAAAGAACAGTAATCTGATGATAAAATCACTCAGAAATTATATATTTTTATCATAGAAAAGTGCATTAATTTCATGATTTATAAAAATATTCAAAATTTATACATAAATGAAATTGATATAACCCTCTACTTTGAACAGGCAGTAATTAATCCTTGTTATTTTAACAAAGCAAACACCAAGTCTTTTGTTTATTTAAGATCATTTCACATCATAAAATAATGTGGGACAATCAGAACTTTTCATGTGGGACAATCAGAACTCTAAAATTTTAAAAAGTGGGACAATCGGGAATAAACCGAAACAGAATTTTTGATAACAGCTGTCAATTTATTTATTTGGTAAAGGACATTTCATGTCATGGGTTTAATTTAAATAAAAACTGAGCAATCTTATAAAAATTGAAAATGAAATAATATTACCACATGTTAACGATCTGAATAAATTTTTAGATAACTAATCATGTCACTAGTACTGTTATTACATCATTATTTAAAACAAGAAGCTATATTTTTTACAAATTTTAATATTGAACATTTATTCGAAAGTAATTTTCCGATGTTCTAATCTCGTGATAAATTCAAAAGGAAGATACATCTGATAGGCAAGCCACCAAAAGTGAAGAAAATTATCACTCAAGGAATCTTTCATTTGTACTAGGAATAGTTGGCACACGAAAATAATATAATAATATTAATATTTTAGAAGAAAAATGTTCCTTCATCCAAGCATATCTTGGATGTGCAGGATGAAGGTCATTCTTAGAATATGAGCCTGAGGCTCGAAAGTAATAAATTAGCTTAACTTCTCTATGAGGGGTGAAGCTTACATGTAATATCTCTGTTTAAAGAAACAAACTATAGCTGGCCAGTGACCTTGACCCTAGTATATAAGCACCTGTTCCATAATAACTTGTCATAATTTAAAGCAAGTTTGTGTCGACCAAATATAAAACCCATTGGAAAAAGGGTGGGTCTGACTGATAATCCATAGGGTGGGAATTAATTACTTTCGAGCCTCAGGCTCATATTCTAAGAATGACCTTCATCCTGCACATCCAAGATATGCTTGGATGAAGGAACATTCTTATTCATATTTCGCCTTCGGTCTCAAGTAATAAATTAGCTTGTTTAAAGTGTAGACACAAACTAAAAATAATTTTTATAAATGCCAACATTTAATAAAGCATAGAAATCACAAGATCATCCAGTAACTACAACTGAAGAAAAGTGTTTTAGTACTGATATTATTCACTTTCCCTTTTATAGAACTTATAAAAAGTTTTATCATATGTCCAGACTAAGCTGTTGCCATAATGTCTTTAATAGAACATCCTGAAGCTAAATGCACTTATGAAGAGGTTCCTCTAAATGAGTAAACATTAAAACCTCGGCTAAAATTAGAACACTCTCTAACTATCTAAACTTTACGAAAAGACTTAGATGAATTCTCTCACATATTTTGTACACAAAACATGATAAATCATTGTCTTAACAACACAAAGTTTTGGTTTATCAAAACCCTTGATCACCTCATTAATAGGTAGACTAACTAACAGATCTAGTATTTTTCAAAAACTCATGTATATGAAAAAATAAAGTGCCATGTCTCTGAATGAAAAACATAGAATAAATCTACAGCTGATAAAGATTGTACTTTGGCAGTTTTAGTCAAGGCAAATAAAGACACAAGTATAAAAGACAGTCTTCAATGTAAAATCCTCTAATGAATATAAAGAACTTAAAAAGATAGCACTAAATTCATCTCCACAGTGAAAGAGTATCTAACTCTTCAATTGCAGATTCAGGCTTAAGCAACCTTTCACATATGCATGTAGTAAACAAACAAATTTAGTAACATCTACTTCTTAAAGGATCAAGTCTGTTTCAACATAAAACAAGTAAAATTCACATTAAACATGCTGAATATGAAAAGCTTGTGTTTAACAAAAAATTTTCAATAATCAATAACATCCTTTTTAGATGGTGATAAGGAATTGGTTCTCTTTGAACACACCAAATAATGAAATTTCTCAAAAAATATTGATAATGCTTGATCATAGATGCATGATCTCCAAGATTAAGTGTAAATATATTTTACAAATGATTCTGAAATCTCCTGTTTATATTAAAGTGATTTCTGAATATAATACACACGTTTTTACCCTACCGCACAATCAACCCTTCAGGTGTTGGTTCACTTATATTTTTTACAATAGTGAATACACAGTTAAATCAAATCTCTTCCTGACGGAAAGGCATTCTTCAGGTATGTAACATTGTTACTAACTTTTATGTTTAGCAGAACTTTTAACTGTCAAATAAATTAAAATTGGTATTAGCAAAGAAAACCAACTCTGAGCAGACCAAAAGGAATAATCAAAAGAGCCTTCTGAACTTTATCACTAATAATTTCCTTTATAATTATCCCCAACAATGAAAAAGATGGGAAAATATAAGGTCTTAAATCTGACCATGAAAAGTACAAACATCTCTGAAAGGAGCTTGTTGGTCAAAAGACAACTAATCAATTATCTACAGATTTGAAAATGAAAACGTGATAACAACAAAACAAATATATCTTCTTTCAATTGCCATCCTGTTGAATCTGTAAATTTTTTAGACATATGATAAGCATCAAAATTTTCTTACCAGGAATATAAAGAGCTGTGATAAAAATGTTCTTTCTTGAACACCAAGCCCAAATAATGAAATATTTGTAGTAAGCATGTTTTAAAAGTGACAAAGAGGTTATACCTCCTATTGCATAATAAATGCTACTGAAATTGTATTTTCTGATTGTATAACTCTCTGTGACTAAAAACTTCTCTCCAAAAGAAAAATATAGCCAACAATTCTAAGAAATCTATATGAAATGAGCCCATGTTCTTAAAGAAGCTCCATCTACCAACCGAAAAATTTTCTTCAAATTTGGATCCCAAATCCTTCTAATGAGGCATCTGGTCCAATCCAAAAACTTATTTGGATGGGTCTAAAAATCAATTCTTAATTTCTGATTTAAATTGTTAAAAATTTCACCTATAGATTGATGATAATAAACACTGTAACAACTATACAGTGTTTCAACATTATTTCTCACCATGTTTCTGCAACATTCCCACAGATACTGCATTAAAAGCATGTGACACAAGACCAATATATGATGCAAATCATCTATAATACAGTTACACAATTCTATTTAAGAAGAATTTCCCAAGGGAGATAATTTTACCATTTCTCATCTGTCAGAAAAAACTTAATTAGCTCAGTATCAATAATGAGACAAAGGAAAACAATGTGCTTCCAATGAATGAGTACCAACTTCTCAAAATTTATTCCGAAGCACAGCTTATCAAGCATTTGCACCACTTCTTCTGTATTCACAATACAACCATCTAAATTCTGATCCATAATAAAAGAATCATCAATGTATAAACTATAGCATGTATATACTTAATTCAAGTGACATTATTTCATAAAAATACATAGACAGGTTTTAAAACCTTAGTAAAAACTCTTGATGCAGAAGCCAATCCAAAACAAAGAACATAAATATCATATCAATGTCCTTTCCACATGAATCAGGAAATTGTGATATAATCAAAATGATACTTAAATATGCATCTGTGAGATCTATAGATGTTAGCTCTCTCTCTCTCTATATATATATATAGATAATCATCCCTAAGAATTACATCTAAACAAAAGATAAATGGTCCTGCTCCAAATGCTGATTAGCCACAAGCTAAGTTTGTTTGAATTTTTCAAATAGGTAACAGGCCTTGAAGACCCATCTTTCTCAGGAACTAAGAAAATATAGGAAATAAACTGATTTTCCAATGATCGATCAACCTCTTAAATAGCTCCCTTAGCTATCAATTTTTGGACTTCTGAAAATATTTCATCCTTATGAAAGGTGAAATGTATTTTATTCAAATATGTGGTACATCATTAAAAATAATTTTATAACCATTTCTTATTAAATCTAATATCAATATATCATTAATAACATTTTCCAAATCATAATATTTTTAAAGTTATCTACTGTATATAGCAACTGGTTGAGAAATGTGACCCCTCTGAGATTCTCTGTTCCCTTTTGGGAAACCTCTCCCTCTCAATGAAGGGAATTGCCTACTAGTATACGCCCTGTTGACCAACAGAGCCTCCGCAGTTAAAAGACTGATATTGCCTTTCCCATAACAGCTGGGAGTAAAAAATTATTGCTAGACCTGGAACCTCTTCCAAGGAATCTAGAATTTGCTTTAGAATCTTTGTATAATCACCAAGTTTGCTTCATGCAATCATAACTAAAAACGTGATAAATCAACTATCACATCAGAATTACAAATAAGTTTTATCATCTAGATATTTCTGAGCATCTCCTATGCGTTTAAATAGAAACCCATGGTCAAACAAACAAATAGAATTTTACAATAAAATCCTCAACAATAGGGGTGATGATCAACCCCTTAATAAAGTATCTCTGGGTTTCCTGCATCTTTGAAACCACATAGTGGGCCTGTCTAGGCAGTGCCATTTCAATCTTGTTATTTATCCTAGACACACTAGGATTCTCACAGTTCTCAGGGTGATAGCATTACTCCTCAATGAACTTGATATTTTCCTGATTTGATATTTACTGACATGGTAGTATTATTAACAGTCACAGAAAGTCCAGAAGAAAACTTAGACACAGTTTTCTGCCTTTTTAAACAATTTTGGGATTTTCCAAGCAAAATCATGATTAAACTGTTCAACAAACAGGATGAGACAATGGACCATTAATCTCACTAAGAGAAGCCTTAAATGCTTCTGAAAACCTTAATGCAGGATCAAAAGACGTATCAAAATTCAGTTCCGGCTGGACTATCATCAGCCATGGCACAAACTCCAAAAGGAGGTACATGAACAGTATCATTACAGTAGTTCAGATCAAAATTAGAACTAAATCTTCATTAAAGTAAGCCTCTAATGGCAAAATTCGAATAAAGCAGCAGGTTTCTCTACAAACTCTGCTTGAGTTGAAGGCAGAGAAACTGTCTCAAACCTCATGATTCATACATGTTCTTTACTACATTAATAATAATGAGTCAATGCATCAATATGTATACATGCCTATCTTAAATCTCAACAGCACTATCTTGAGAAAAATTCACAAATCAAGGAGATTTTGAAGCTATACAAGTAGCACTAGATTTAAAAACTTACTTTTGACTCGTTCTGTTGCTTTGTCAATTATTTCCAACTGCAATGCCATTATGATCTTTTATAAAACTACTAGGTTTTATAACTGTTTAAGAAGAGGATTTATTCAAAATACCTCTTGCTTTCCTATTAAATTTATCATCTTTAATTTCTAAAACAACTCAGAGGTGATGAAAATCATAGCCATCACCCTTGTAAGTGTAAACATAATTCTAAACATCTTGCAAAAGCAATACATTTGCATAATCAAATTCAGCCATTGTAATAAAATAATGTGTACCTGTGCAGGTAAAACACGTGTAAATTCTGAAGAGTACTCACGACCTTCAGGTGAATAGAAATACTTTTAAATATCTACCTGTTTAACAAACAAGAGTATGAAATAAGTAACAAATGTGCTGCCTGTACATCGTACTAAGGCAAAAACTTAATGAATATATAAAATTGTCATACATCGTAGACAATAAAAATTTTAATTAATTTCCATCGACACTTGTCATACATCGTAGACAAGAAATTTTTAAATTCATTTCCATCAACACTTGTCATACATCGTAGACAATTGAGGAATTATTATTTCTAATTAACAAAATAACATTAGAACTTGTCGTACATCGTAGACAAGTTAAATGTAACTTTAGTAACTTTCCCCTAAATCTTAGATAAAAATAAAATAACTAAAAAGAATTCAAGTGAAGTGTTCACTTCACACCCTCTAGAAAAATAATGACAAGTTATTATGGAACAGGTGCTTATATACTAGGGTCAAGGTCACTGGCCAGCTATAGTTTGTTTCTTTAAACAGAGATATTACATGTAAGCTTCACCCCTCATAGAGAAGTTAAGCTAATTTATTACTTGAGACCGAAGGCGAAATATGAATAAGAATATCATAATGATTGGCAAAATATATCAAATAAGTAATTTTGCGTTTTTAAAACTATCAGATCAAACGTATTGTCCTTTTTTATTTATTGTTCGATTGATTGTTGGTTGCATAACGTCTTTTGCTTTAACAATTTATTATTTTGATGTTACAAAACAATGTTTAACTCTGCTCTATCAACTAATAAGACTTTTTTAACAAGTATTTATACATTTTTTTAAAATGAAATGATGACTTACTCTACACAAACAAATGTAACGAATGAAAGTGAACTTGTATCTATAAATAATGATATGTGGACACTGACACTGAACATTTTGGATTATACAAGATATTCTTATTTGTCCAAATATGTAGTATAGAAAGTAGAATTCTTTAAAATCAAACGGTTATGACATTAATTTCAAATTCAGCAAACATACATAACTTAATCATGTTAATTTAAAGATGTATAGGTTTCTAATAAAACATATAAGTTCACGTTTCATTGACATTTATTATTAAAGAAAGTTCATATAAATTGTATCAAAGTAACAAAACACGTTGCTCACATATATCTTCTCAGTATAAATAAATAACAATTAAACATAATGCTCATCTGTTTGAAACAACTACAGACTAGTACTTAGTCGTTTACAGTTTGAGGAGTTTTCAATAGACACTCTACATTCTACATCATGACGCGTAACTTTTATTATACACAGTGATGTGGTACATGTACATTTGTCATTTTAAACCGTATCATCAATTGACAATAAAACAAGGATAATTATTAAAGGTTTCACGAACGAATAGTATTATTTGTCATACCACATGACTGTCTACATGTAGCTATACCAAATTTATAATGTATTTTAACATGTTTTGTTTGTTAATACAGAGTGCACTGGATTGAATGTTACATAATATTTACTGTCTAATTGCAATACTCAATGATAAGTTAGTCTTTCTTGAATTTTAATGCTGCGTGATTTTTCAACTTGGCATCTGGATCCATGACTTATTGACTTGAATATATAATATTAAAATGCAAAAACTATCTAAGTAGCAATGAAATTAGATGTGAGGTGTTCATTAATTGATAATGAACAATTAAAACACTGTACTACATGAAATAAGTGTGGCAAATAACCCTGGTATATTTGTTGTGTTCCTTTACTTTCTGATTTTTAATGGTTTACTTTTTTACAAATTGTGACTTGGATGGAGAGTTGTCTCATTGGCACTCATACAAAATCTACTTAAAGCTATGATATGATTTTCGAAAAGCTCTATCACTTGATATTCGTGGCAATTATGTTGTTTTGGCACAAAAACAAAATAAAATATACAATCCAAAATGCTTCTGATACATTATTTTTCTCATGTTTTTTGGGGATGGGGGATTTTGTTGTACCAGGTTGCAGGCAATTTTATGATTTAAAAACGTTTTCTTTTTATGTTCATTTGAAGTTTTTCATTTTTTTATGTAGTGTTTGTAGTAAGATATTAAAGGGACATTCAAATTCGTGAATTTAAAGACACTGATAACGTTTGTCATAATGTTATCGGTTTGTTAAATACTCATTTTGATTTCCCTTCTAAGTATCTCCTCTTCTTTTAGTTTGTTTAATATAAAATAAAGGACAAAGAGAATGTAAGTCTTTTTTCATTGCTAGCAAACCCATATTCATTCAGGATTACTCATAATTATTACATATCAAATACTTTAGTACCAGTCTTTGTAAGAATCAGGCAATTTAGGTAAAAATCAAAACATCATCAGAAAAAAACCACCGAGCTAATCATGCTATTTTATACTTACCATCATCCTGAGTTAAAAAGTATTAGTCTTTCGTTTTTGTGTGTCTGGTAATATCAAATAACTTGGTTAGAAAATTGGTTAGAATGATAGCAAATTACAGAGTTATCTCCCCTTTCTCGTTAATTCCTAGTGCATTTCAACCAAATTGTATCTTCTATTACCAGAACAGAAAACGGAAATGAATGTTATTTTTGTGCATAACTACATATTATGAACTGAAATCATTGTCAAATTGGGTGGGTTTTTTTGTCATGTTTTCACCACTGCCTGATTCTTATGCAGATGGGCACTTAACAACATAACATTAACAAGTTTCGCAATTCGGGGAGTACCGTTCCGATCGGCAATGCGTTTTACAATGATATAAAAAATCCAATTCAAAATGCTTCTGATAAATTATTTTTTGGGGGATGGGGGATTTTCTTGTACCAGGTTGAAGGCAATTTTATGATTTAAATACGATTTCTCTTAATGTTCATTTGAAGTTTTTTATTTTTTTATTTAGTGTTTTGTAGTAAGATATTAAAGGGACATTCAAATTAATGAATTTAAAGACATTGATAACGCATGTTGTTTTCCATTTTTTGTCATAATGTTATCGGTTTGTTAAAGACTCATTTTGATTGCCCATCCCTACGTATCTCCTCTTCTTTGTGTATGCTTACAGGACAAACGATCTGATATACTACATGATAGATATAATTATCATTCGTACATACTTACAATCATTTTCAGTTTTTATTGAAGTCTGTATTGTTTAATAAATACTTTTGTATTTCTCAGAGTAGAGATGGTAAAGTTTCAAAACTTTGTGCATATGCACTAGCATTAGTGAACTATGAATACTCTTAATTTTAGAAATGCTGGAAAATGCAGTAGAGGAACTATCGTTCATCATTCTCGCATATTTTTTATATTTATCTAGTGGTTTCATATTGCGTGAATTTGTGAAAGTTCACACAATTCTGCCAAGTGATGGTTAAAGCTTACATGACTTGTCAGGACAATTAAGCTGAAACATTATTCAAATACGTACTTTTATTCAGTAATATTGCCATTGTCATCAGTCAATACATGCTGTACATGATGACCTTGGTAAATAGTAACATTTTTTGCATTAATGTGATGAGTACTGAAATAAAAAAAAAACCATTTGTAATAGTAATTAAATCTGACAGTTTTAAGTAACCTTGATTAAGTTTTATTCGCTGTAAACAGTAATATTATGTTTGTAAATGATTGTGTTATGCCATCGATCTAAAAGAAGGTGTTATAATGTTTTATTCCTAATAATCCATCCGTCCTGTTTAACGTCTGTCGCTTTCTACTCAAGAATTACAAATAATAGTTTGGTGAGATTTATTATCAAGCTTCATGTCAACAGGATTTATTGCGCAACACAGTTTCAGGTTCATTGCAGATCAAATCCTTTTTACCGAATACTCCTTTTAAAAATAATGGCAATGTTTGAAATATTCGTTCCTGTTTTGCAAAGGACTTCAATTGAGTATTCTAAGCGAGCAATATCAAACAATTCTACTTGTTGTTTTTAAAAGTTCAGGAATAGTAGTATGTCACCAATATATAGAACCCAAACATGGTCCAAGCCGCCAACAATAAACAGAAACCTCAATATTAAGTTCTTCAACCAAACAAAATTACTTTAGACGGGACGAAAGATACTTCAGGACATTGAAATAAAAAATCGAAAACAAGAAGACAACGCAATTGCAAAAAAAAGAACAACCGGAAAAGCCAAACTGACAATAGTAGACATCATGCAAATTAAAGAACTAAAGACTGAGCAACACGAACCCTAAAAGAACCCGGGAATGGTCACAGGTGCTCCGCCAGGATAGGCAATTTTTCCTCCATATGTGACACATGTCGTGTTGCTAATTTAAGTACAAAACGGAGATAAATCTAAGGTAGTTGACAAAATTTGTTACAATTCAAATGATTAACCTTATTAATTCTGAAAGCTATAACGAAAAACAAAAGTGGTAGGACGTACTCTTTATACATCTATGACATCGACTGAATAACAGGATTCTGACTTTAGACCGAAACACAAACAATGTAAAGGCCTTTAAACGTGTTTGAGTCGTTTAGCCATTTCTTATTCATAAGACAGTGTGGAACATCACAACACAAGAAAAAGACATCAAAAATCAGTTGGTACTGTTCAGGATGCAACAGAGGCATCACAATATTTAACATGTTATATTTTTTTAATCAATTCCGTCCCCACTTTAAAAACAATTTGAGGAATTGACTTGAAAAGACTAAGTAAAAGAAGAAAAACTAATATCAAGGGCAGAAAAAACCTGTCCAAATCTATGTCTGTAAAAACAGTAATATTGATATTGCTTAGAACTAAACCGATAATTAACCATTTCGTATAAAAATTCCTTCCTCGCCATTTGTAAAATCTTTGTAAAAGACGAAACGGTCTGTATCGTCTGATTTTTAAAGTACCAGTTCTCTAATTTGAATTTAATACATGTAGTTGCATGAGAGCCATGAAACAACAATTCCAGCATGTTACTTTCCTGTCTACCCATTCATTTACTTCATCGACGGTAAAATTCCATACATTTAATGAGAATAACGCAGATAAACAGTTCTTACTTTTCGTTCTTCTTGACTGTCACTGCATTAGAACTAACAACCATTTCCCTGAAATTGTAATTAAAACTTAATTGTGAATAAGATCATAAACATTAATAACAATTGAACGGGAAAAAAATGTAAAAAGGGGAAAGCAGTTATATATATATATAAATAGTGTACAAAGGAGGCAACATATCGCTTTTCTTTTTGTTTTTTGATAAAACGTATTGCATTTACCTTTTTATGCAAATAATTTCATTTCGTAAATATATGGAGATTACATAATCAAACTTGTATGTCTATGCTTCGTTTCTAACAAACATTTGTAAAGAAAATATAAAATGCATGTATCTTAGTATCTGTGAATATAAATTTTCTGTAAAGTAGAAAGAAATTTAAAAAAAAGATACTTACTGATGATGTGCTACGAGATCAGTATTACCACTACTTCTATTCAAACTATCGAATCTAGTACAAAAATAAACAAACGTTAAACTGGAGACTCTCAAGAGCCTATGTCGCTCACATGTATTAATTAATGCTTTTGAAATAGTGTAAAATAAGGCAAACATCATAATTTATATCTAAGATAAGAGCAAAAAATTAAAAGGGGAAAATTTCCGTATAATTACTAACTCAGGGGAAGCAACCCAGCAACAACAGGTCAGGTGAGCTAAAAAGGTAAACTTATGGCAAGCTTAAACATATGGCATTGTATAGATACGCGATGCTTAGTACTCTTTCGATATACTAAAAAAACTTTATCGTAAAATAAAACAATGAAAAAGGAACGAAAGGGTTTTTTCATTGGTTATAAACCTATAATAATTAGGGATAAACCATAAGACAATAACAAACAAAAGCAAGGAGTAAACAAAGAATTAAAAAAAAACTAAGGACATCTTCATCAACAGTTACAAATAATAAATAAGAAACAACACGAACTCCACTTAAAACCGGGAGTGAAATCAGGCGCACCGGAAGGATAAGCATTTCCTGCAACGTATACGGCACCCGTCGTGTTATTTCTTTGTTCGGTTCGGTAATGATGGAAGGGTATTATGACTGAGGATAAATATCCGGTATGATTTCTGACACACTTTTATCAAAATGGACAATAAATTTACATTTATATGAACGTTCTACCACATCTTCATTTTGTTTTATTCGATAACTTACTTGTGTATTAAATCTCTAATCCTTCCTTCTCTTTCGCCAAAATTAACGTTACCGTTGTACTCTGTTTGCATGTGTTGTGCTGTTTGAAGTTCGGTTTTCAATATCCCTATGTACTGTTGGAGTTCTGGTCCTGTTTTATGAGTAAAAACCATAGCAGCCCTAACGCAAAAAAAAAAATGTAATATTTAGATATTAACTGCATTATACATTGTATATACTTACGGGTTTTTAATACCAAATGCATAGTTATAAAACCAAGGACATGAAAAATAACACATGGAATAAAAACATTTTTTGATATAGAGTTACTAGTCCAGGTGGTATATGTCTATTTCAACTCGACCTTAGATGATTTAATCAATATCTATAAGTTGTAGAAGTTGTAATAATAAGGGGACAAGTAAGTTGCGTATGAATAATTTAGAGGTTTGTGTAACAAGCGATTATAAATACAAATATTTAAAAAAAGTAAAAGACCAGTACTATATTTTATCTTATCCTCCTATACATTTCTATGAATATGATTGGTTATAAACCAACCGCGTGGAGACTCTCAATATTGCATTTTAGGTAAGGAGACGGGGCTTATTTCAATTCACAGCAAGAAGTGGTGCTACGTCCCTTTATAAAAACAACACAGCGTTATTGTTGGCATTTGTGTTTGTGTAGACAAATAAAAGTACGTTCTTATTTATCTTAATACTAAGTATTGGATATTTAGTCACTTTGATGTGCAACTAGTCTAAATATCACACGTTAAGAATGTCGGAAGATAAATTCGTTACACAATATGCTATTGATCTGGTAGAATATATACGCGGTCAGTAACTTCCATATGAGGATTCGAGTTTCACTCTCATCCTAACTGGAATTTATTGACCCCATATGTATCCTATTAGATCAAAAGACAAATATATAACTAATGATATATGTGCATGATATGTATGTTATAGTTGGAAAGACAAATGTATTTTTAATCGTTCACCACGGAATTCTGGGAGGACATTAAACTATATTTGACCTTAACCGTTGATTAGTATGGCTAATGATACAAATTGAATGATTGACATTAATTAATTACTGAATAAAAACAATTGTACTACGAGCTATATATTCTGATACATTGTACTTAACAGTAGAATATTATACAATTACTGTTTTTGTTGAGGTAATGTGTGGTTTTATTTACTTTTGAAAAACTTTTTGAAAATAGACAATTAACGAAAATATCGCTTAACTGACCTTTTAAGTTCATTTACCGAAACAAAAGACTGTAATTGTTTTATTCTATACTCCGAGACAAATGTTTGTTATCGATATTGTACTGTTTAGTACATTATATCAATATGTATTGCGTTTTATTCAATATTGCTAAAACGTAAGAAGGTTTTTCTATATGAATGGAATTTGAATAAATAAGCATATTCACCTGTGGAAAAAGCGCTTAACGTCGCGTCTTTTTACGTGTATTTTTTTGGTAAAAATCGTTTGATGTACAATTGGTTTGAGTAATATTTTCCATAACATGCATTTCTCTCGAAATATGGAATAAAACCATTACTGTCTTTTTTTTTTTCGGTAAATATATGGTTCAATTGACTTTTGAAAAACTGATATTGACTTTGGCCGTTGGCCTCAGTGAATATCAGTTTATCAAAAGTCAATAAAACCATATATTTGTTTGGTTTTATTTGTTCTGGATGGCGGCCTAATGTAGTACCATAACGACAAGAGCAAAGTGACGGCAATATCGCTTACCTGAACTTTTAAGTTCATGTGAGCTTAACGGTGTGCAGTTTAAGTTAAATAACTACAATAAGCGTATATCGACTTTAAAAACAATCGATACACATTTTGCGTCTTTACATACTAAATATTATATTTAAGTAAACCAAATGAACAGTATTGCATTAAATGGTGAACTTTAAGGTGGCACCTAACACTTTCACCAAAATAAATTTGGCTGGTTTAATTTTCATAAAATTTTGACAAAGTATTTACTTTGACTCTTTTACAAAAATATAAAAATTTCAAAAAAATTTGAACCAACCAATTGATCAGAAGCATTACACTGGTTATATAGCAGTTTGACAAATACTAATTTTGATCATTGAGAAGCTTATTATTCCCTTAATAACACAATGTAATTAAAACATTTAGCTGATTTTACAGAGTTATCTTCCTGTAGTGTTAGGTACCACCTTAAAAATGTTAGCCAATATATGTATGTTTTCCTATTTCTTCAATTACACTTTGATTTATAATATAATCCAAAGATATGAATATTTATATATAAAATGTCATAATACTTGTTCAGTTCTTTTTTCAAATGTTCCATAAAGAGTTGGTGGTCTACCCAGTCTCTACGAATACATTCGATAACTTGAGACGAATTCCTTTCTTCTTCCATTTTTTCTGCAAGTCTTAAAGAAAATTTATTTCATGGATTTGTCATTCAATTTTCTTCAAATCAGATATTTGTATACAAATGCTCTAAAAGCAAAACTAAAAACAAAACTTCTAACGATGGCTGATTTCACAGATATTATAAATATATTAATTACATGAGATTCAGTTATTTTTGTATGGTAAATTAATATATTATAGTGTCATAAAACACACACTGGTTATTAAGAAACAATCGGTCTCGAAATTCACGGATAATAATATATCTGCTAGATTGTCATTTCCTTCATTGTCAATTTACCATTTATAGATTGAGCGCGTCATCGTCGCTCTTCTGGATGAACTTTGTTTAGGACAGCTCAAAACTTAAACGGGTGCCACATGGCGAGCAGGATCTGCTTACCCTTCCGGAGCACCTGAGATCACCCCTATTTTTTGGTGTGGTTCGTGTTGCTTATTCTTTAGTTTTCTATGTTGTGTCATGTTTATACTATTGTTTGTCTGTATGTCTTTTATATTTTTAGCCATAGTGTTGTCAGTTTATTTTCGATTTATGAGTTTAATTGTCCCTCTGGTATCTTTCGTCCCTCTTTTAAAGAGTGAAATACAAAGATGAATTAATACCTGAAAACGTGATGAGATATATGACTAAAAAGAACATACAAATCATGAACACATAAGATGCATTCTACACTATTTTCCAGTAACCCTTGAAGTTATATCGAAGTTTAATTTAAGGAAAGTCAATATCTAAGTTGATGATGCGGGAAGAATGCGCAACAAAATCGACTCTGTGCTTGAAAATAACAAAAACATTTTTTTGTATACCGTGCGTCGTAAGTGCTTTTTCAGATCGATTTAATCATTAGTAAAAATAACCAAAACCATTAGAAAAAACAGGTATGCATAAACACTCAAATACCGGAAGACATATATGACTTAACAGGACATTCAAAAACCAAGTCCATCCGTATTGAAAATGTGATTTAAATTATGTTTGTAATCTCTAAAAAATGCTCAACGGGTAGTTCAATTAGCCAAACAGCAGCGGTAATGATCGAGGACTAACAAATGTAAATCTAACATTATATAGGTCAACGTTTATCAGCAATTGCATCAGACAGCAATTGTTGCGATTGCATCCTTTAAACATACTAGAAAAAAGGTCACCATCATAACGATTTCCATTAAGAATGTCATTCGAACACTACTTGCAGTTCTTTTTTTTTGCAACGTCATTTGGGTAACACTATTTAGAAATATCAACCGTCAATGACATGATATGTGCAGTCGATGTTAAATTGGTTATGTATCAAACTTCTTGTTGCTTTGACTGGTTGAATTGTTTATTAAATCAAACAAAACTCTCTACAGGCTTGTTTTACAATGCAAATAACAATTCAACCACAAAAAATCTTTTAAGCTATGGGCTTCTCGCAGTTTGATCTTCTTAATTTCACTTTCCCAACTGCCTTTGAACATCTTGAACATCTTAAACATTGATATTCCTAATAACTCCTCTGTCATATTACCTTCATATTTAAACTGTTATATTTGCACAGATTTTCGTCATTTGCTTATAATCTTAACTACCAACTACGTATTACAATCAAAAAAATATTTCAAATTTCATATGGTGACATATAACCTGGAATCAGATAAATTAATAATGGTGAAAGATAAACGCTTTATACGGAAAACGGTACTTACTTTAATCGTTACACTTAACAAATACTAACTTTAATATGTTTTTAACTAACTTGTGTTTGACTTTTTCCTTTTCAGAACAATTTGTCTCCAGTTGGCTAGTAAGATCTTCACATTGTTCTTTTAGTAAGGATGCTTTGTTTCTCTCCTCGGAAATGCTGAAAATAGCAGTTCATTATGTGATGTGTTCTAAAAAAATAGTCGATTAGTTAATTAATAACTAGATGTACGTTAAATATTCATAAATTCGATTTGGGCCAATCCAGTAGTACACAATAGTTTTTCAGTCATTTATATAGGTAGTATAAATTAGCTATCACTGAACTACCTGAACAAAACTTATTGACCAAAATTGTATTTATTGTCTAAACAATACTGATTTACAATTGTTTGGTCTATAAAGTACTTTAAGATAAGAATGACCAAAATGACTGCTATATACCAAAATTAAAGTAAAGGTCATTTTTTTTTAAGTTTTAAGGGTGCTTTCATGAGTGGGTTGACCTTTAAGGAGTATCTGTGTCGAAATGGACTAGGACATGTTTTCATTGTCGAAACCATTCCCCCGTCCTTTTCCTGGATTTTTACTTTACCGATTGAGTCTTGACAACGAATGTGTACACATCCTGAACAATACGACGGTTGCCAAATGTGCAGCAGAATCGTCCTGGCTGTTCAGCACTCTTTAGTCGGGTTATTGTCTCTTTGACACATTCCCAATTTCCATTTTTAATTTAAGCTTCAAATTTTTTGGGTCATTTTACCTTTTATGATTCGAGCGTCACATGTAAGAGTCTGCCATACTAAATGAAATCCTGGTATCTGATGAGTTTATTTACAATTACTAAGCCTATACTTCTGCTGGAAAAGGTGGTCCTCCGAGAGGGTATTACATGTCCAGTAGTCAGCACGTTTGTGATGACATGAATTAATATTGACAACGTACTGAAACAAATAGTTTTCGAATACTTCGATGATCAACCACACTTACAAATTTTTAACTTATTTTTTGGAAATCTTAAGTCTGTTTGGCCAATGCTCTTCGGCGTTATACTTTATTTTGTTGTTTGACTTATTATATACGAACGTCACTGATAAATCATTAAAAAGCGAAACGCGCGTCCGACATTATTTTTTTTTAATTTCGGTATCGATGATAAGTTTATTCGAAATAAACTGACAAAGTCATGGCTGAAATGAAAAAAAAACCAACAAAGAGTACACAAAATCCAATTCGTCAGCACAGTCACAAAGAAAAAATACAACATATTTATAACATTAAATTGCAAAACGCAAAATTGCATTTATGTTCTAACGTGTGAAACTTTCAAATTACAATATGTTGGTGAAAAAGAAAGACAGTTTAACATCCGACTAAATTACCATCGGTAATTTTATAATCCCTCTGGTATCTTTCGTCCCTCTTTAATACAAAAGAAAGAAACAACCCAATTACAAGACATATTTTAAGAGCAGGACATGATTTTGAAAACGTCACTTTTCAAATCATTGAGAAAAATCAAAATTGGAATACACAAAAAAGACAAAATAGAGAGAGATTTGGGATGCACCAGTTACGAGCTCTTGAACTTGATGGACTCAATGAGAGAGACGAAAAAAGATTGAAAACAAATCAAAACCATAATCTTGAAATCATCCAAATTAATTTATAGAAATTCATACAATTAATCGAACATCAATAAATGTGTTAAACTTTTATTCCAACTTTATGTAGTTGTAGCTACAAACATATTTTATGCAACATCAATAAATATGTTACTTTTGTCCTCAAATCTTGTATAGATTAAGCTCCACAAATATTTTTTTTGGTCATGCATCCGATTTCACCTTGAGAGATGCACATGCCTGATGAAGCTAATTTGTTTAGCGAAATATTGCGCATTTCTATTTAAAATCTAATAGAACTTTTTAAGGTATTAATTAGCGTGTTTAAATTATATTCTAAGACATTTATATAACTTTAGTTCAGTAACTGTATCAATTTATTTTCACAAACTGATCCACGCTTTAATAGATTGAATGTTGATTGTTGCTTTTTAAAAAAACCCATATATATATATATATATATAAGAGATGAGTAGATGATCATTTCTGTACACTAAAAAGAATACTTCGTGTATTGTATCAGAGATCCTTGTTTAATTCCTACGACAAGGTAACACCTCCCGAAACGAAAGCTTATTTTTATAAGCTAGAGTTAGAGGAGGGGATAAGGTCTCTGCGCAATGCTAGGCGGTGTTGTCGTAGAAGTTAGAAATAAAAAGTACAGGTTCCAGCCCCGGCGCCGGGGAGGAAGTTACGAATCAAATCTACTCTAACATCGTTAGGTTGATTTTCTAGGCACTTTATATATATATATATATATATATATATAGATATACCATTCTATACATGCATACTCATACATATATTTTGTATTATAATGCTATCAATGTTAAATGAAGAAGACTTCATATGTCTGTTTGACTTGTGTTTTATCCAATTTGTACTTGATCAAATAAAATATGTTTAAACTAAACCTGTGTGAAAGACACAACGTCCCCCATTCTAAAAAGCTGAGCTTTTGTTCAAATCGTTTGTTAATTGAAAAGAGAAAGTAAAGGTAACATCTAGTCTCGTATGTATAATTAATGTCAAAAACAACTTTCCAAGCAATCGTCACATAATCGTTATCATTATGATTAACATTTATTCTTATTTTGGCTTAAAAAGTATCATATGATCGGAGATATTTCACCTTGAAGATAAGCATCTGCAGATAAATGACTTGAAATGCAATAGACAGTCCATGTACAGAGAGAGTAGAAAACTGATTGCTTTTCTGAATATGTTATACATGATATGCCAAAAGAGAAGAAAATATATGCTTTTGCTGATTATGTTTTAGCCACATACGTTGATGACGAAGTGCTTTGCTCCCACCATCCGTATGGGCTTAAACTCTATCTACCGTACTAGTGATGGAACAGAATTAAGAATTCCTAGGGGAATTACTATGAACTGTTTTGTGCATTTCACCCTTCAATGTTTGTCTTTTGAACAATAAAGTGAAGTTACAAGCTACTACATACATTAATTTAGGTAAAAAGTACCAAGGCAGCAGCAGTTAGAAGAAAATATGTTTCAGAAAAGGAAACATGTGCCGTGTAAACTGCTTGTTCCAACTCTGAATAAAGGTAGAGGGAAGTCATTTTTCCAATTGGCGCAATCGTATGTTTTATTTTTGGCGCAAATGATACCATGTAATTTTAAAACAGGTGGCGCAAGTGTAGCATTGGAGAAAAAACGTTGTGGCGCACAAGGACGCATTTTTGGCGCAAACGGATCTCTCCCATGTATTTAACATGTTACATGTTGTTAAAATGTTTTCAATCATGAACATTCAACGACGAGTAAAGATTGAAATATTTCAGGGTGTTTTAATAACTGATAAGAAGTATGACATCATACGCCAAGCACAGTTAGAATGTACTCACATATTTTTAAATGCCACTTCGTTCTCTTTTATTTTCTTTATTTCAATTTCCGATTTGACCAATAATTCTTGAGCCTGTTGTAACCTAATAAATAGAAGAAAACGATGCAATTTGATTAAAGTAGGGTACGATAGTCGAATGTTATATTTCGAAGACGGGTTATTTGATTCAATGCATTGATAACTAGACAAATACGTAGTTTATTTTGGCGAGATGCTAGAGGATAAAAGCTTATTTTATCCCTATTAGTATTTCATTCAATTCAGTAAAGATTAAAGTTTAAAGTTATTGTTTAATGAAGCTAGCTGCAAAATTAAAATTCAGTATAGAAATGCATAAACTAATATATATTTATTTACAAAAAGCAATGAATAGTTTCAGTAAAAGTTAAAACAGTTCTTAAACAGGTTAAAAGAATATTCCAAGGTTTTCTTAAATGCTAGTTATATATAATATGCAAAAAAAACTATATTACCGTCCTTCTATGGTTTCCTTTTCAGCTTCCATTCTCTTCAATTTATTTCGCAAGGTCTTATTCATGCTTCTCAAAGACAATCGATCAGAAGAAACGGGTTGTTTTACTTTAGAACTTAATGTTTTTGCAGAACTAGAACACTTCACATCCTCCTTTTTGAAATGTTCTCTAGATCCACTGATTCTATTTTAATATAAAATGGACAGGACATATAATCATGTAAGGCGATGAGTTTCGTAAAATATTTCTACTTTAAAGTTTTCACAATTTATATGGCACAGGCATGTTCTGTGTTTATGCAAACGCATGAACATTGGATTTTTAGGGAATTTATTAAGTGCATAACACTAACATGAATTAAATAACCTCTCTTAAAATACATAGGAATTTGCAATAAGAATGACTAAAACAAAATTTTGCCAGCAAACGTGATAGTTTGGTAAAGTAGTAAAGTTTAATATATTTGTAGCTTTATCTCTATTACACGAAGGAAATTCTTTGATCTTTAAAACTGGATGAATAAAATTGATCAAGAAACGAAAAAAATAAAAAATACCATGAAAAAAACCATGGGGAATCGCATGAACCCCACAAGAAATGAGACATAAACTACTCTATCATGTGTATTGTTTAATACTTTCATTGGGTTAGCTTTTGTTGACAATTCAATAAAATAACTACATCTTACTGATGTCGGTTCAACAAAATAACTTACAACTAAGATTGAATTCTTCATGACTTACGATCAATCTAAGTCGTAAGTTGTTTTGTGAAACCTACTCCAGCATTTTAAAGAAAACATTTTAAAAAAGAATGTAAATAACATTTACAAGTTTTACATCTATTAAAGGATATTGTAAAGGAATTGATTATTGTCAAAATATTATTAATACATATAACGTCTGCAAAGTTAAGCATACCTTTCCTTAAATAACGCAAAATCCAATTCAATGCTTTCCATTCTTACTTTATATAGCCGTTTCTTCTCCTTTTGTAAACCTAATGATGACTTGAGCCTTTAAAAGAATAAGTTTTAAAAATACTAATATAATTATTGGCCAACGATACAGAACAAGGAAAAATGATAATAAATGCAATCTATTTTTCTCCGTAACATATATAGCCAATTACATGCATCGCAACACCATATTTTAGAGCGAATTTCAAAGCAGTTGTAATGGAAATAGAAAACAAATTTTATAATCAAGATTACGAAATTTACTACAGAAGAATATGATTCAAAACAAATTAAGAATTATATTTTCTATCACCAGTAATTTTAATTCATGTCAGTAATTTATATAACATGAAGTTGTACGACGTGTAAAACTTAATCTGCTGATACGAAATGTATTAGTTTGTAGTAAAAAGATATTTGCACGGAATAGAATACTCACCTGAAACTTATTCGTTATTTTAGAAGGTTTGATTTGTATTTTCTGATTTATTTTTAAAATATTTTATATATCAATTAGACATTATAATATATAAATAATTGGTGAGTTTATATTAAGTTGATCGAGGAATCCGAAAAAAGCCATGACATACACATATTCAAAATATATACATGTACAAGAAAAGAAAAAAAACACCAAAAAAAAAAAAAAAATGGCTTACTTATTTTCTAAATCTTCCATCTGTGACTTCATTTGAACATGTTTAGCCTTCTCTCTGAAAAATCGAACCAAAGAGTCCGATAAAATTATATTATACTTAGTTATATATTGCAGAAAATCTTGTATCTGTAGATTTTATTTGCAAGATCAAACAAGAAAAAAAACCCATAGAGGAATGATAATAATAGTTTTCTTAACGGGTGAGAATAGGATATCGCTTAATATCCAATCGAGTTTATTATTTTCAATATAACAATATAAGAGCCTTTCTAACTAGTCATTCTCTTTGAGGCATATTACCCTTGCAATAACTTACATAAATCTTTAAATTTTAGTTAGTCTGATAAAGAAAAGTTCAGAAAAGTTGTTTGTATAAACCAAATGTGTATAGTGTAATTTGTCTCCTGTAACTGAGAGTTTTGGTCTTAATGAATGTCTTGCTAGTTTGATGTTTTGCAATACATAATATTGGGACGAAGTCCCCAATTACGATAGAAAAATCAATAAAAAAAAAAAAAAAAAAAAAATCGGGAAAATTTCCCGAATTTTTCATTCTACTAATGAACTGAAAGTCGTTAACTTTTTTTTCAGATCTAGTTCCTGTTCCGGTTTTCCCCGCATTTGCGCAGAAATCTGTCTTGTTTGCATGAGACTTTGAAAAGAAAATTATATGTATCAGTCTAGTAAAATATAAGATTGGAACTCAATACAATTTCATTTTTAATAATTGTTTGATTTGAAAAAACGTTACCTGATGCAGTTGGAAAGCAGGTCACGGTTTGACCCTAAGTTTATCAGCAACAATAGAGTCACGTGACCGTGAAAATTCAGTAAAAAAACGGATGAGACAAACCTCATTTTAACTCACTGAATACTATTGTCGTAATAAAAAGTTTATTCTCGTCAAAGCTCGCACATCAAATCAAAGTCCTTTATTCTTTATTTTATCTGCAAACTTGAAGTTTGGGTGAAAATTTTCAAGTCTCCTGAACGAAAAATCTAAATATTTACGAGGAAACTAAAAATGATGGGCTGAATTTAAATTTAATAAAGCATCTCATTAAGACAAACACTCGATATGAATATCTCGGCAATAAAATGTTGGATACGCAAACGTCAAATTGATTTCAAACCGAAGCGGTGGTTTTGATGCCGATTTGTGCAAGTGGTTATCTCCCCTTAATATCACCAGTCAAAAATAAAAACCCAGCAAAATGCATAAAAATTAAAAAAGGAGTTCACTTTACAATAATTAGAAAGAAAATAAAAGAAACTCGATTTATAACTATGTTATGATAATATAAAGAAGAGATACTTCCCCCTATTTTTCAGAGAAGGACTAATTAAATGTAAATATTAAAAGACAAAATATTACTGCAGTAAAAAAAAAAAACAATTCAGAAATGTGGATAATGACACCTACATGTAAAATTAAAAACCTAGCTATATTGAAAGAAATTAGATCTCGCGGATGAAATATACTACATGCAGAATTTTTTTAAACACTTCTGATTATATTTAATGCAATAAAACATAGTTTATACAATTTCAATAATCTTTCTGAAAATTGATATAATTATTAAATAAATAGTACTGATCATATATATTTTATATTCTATAAAGTGTGACCAAGAGTCTCAACAAATTTCTTCAAATAAAGAGAGCCTTTAAACTCAAGCCTATGTTTCTTAGTTGAACAGTAAAATACAAAAAAGGGATTTATAAGTTTTATACCAAAAATATTGACAGAAATTCTGTAAAAAAAATATATGCTTTAAATTATAAGTGAAAGTGACACAATTTTGAATTTCAGAATCATTATTATTGTAAAATTAAACTATTAGATTAGCTTGCACAGTAGCCCTTTGTCTTATTAGTAAACTTTTTGGAAAAAATGGGGCTTCTTCTCTTGAACAGGTAGCTGTATCAGCTTCTTTAAATAATTACATATTTATAAACAAAGTATTGTATATATACTTTACCTGAATACTAATAATAGGAAATATAATGAAACTGGTGGGACAAATTTTGTGCATTTTACTTCAATAATGATCAAAGATGCTAAAATTTGACAAGAATTTGCCATTTGAATAAATTCAATTTTGTAAGAACACATCTCTATGAATAAACTTCTTGTTTGGCTGACTTGGCTTGATAAGCTAGTTTTTGCTCTTATTACTATAAAATTGAGAATGGAAATATAGCTTACTAAGTAAAGAGATAATAATATAAGCAAGATTTTATTAACTGACCTTCATTTTCTTTTTTCATATGTTTTTTTCCTACAGAATTTTCTTTGCAATGCATATTTTTCTATTGCTATTTTTGTGCTTTTGTCCATCCATACAGTAGAGTGTCTAGGCTATCAATAGTTTGTCAGATCTGTCAGAATTTTCCAAGACGTTTAGCTTTAAACGCACTAAAGAAGATCTTTGTTTGTTGTTTCACTTTTCCAATGTGTAAATTTTTACTATGCACATGACCCTGACACATATTTTGTTATAAACGTTACATGACGTATGTTGAAAAAAGAAAACAATGTCACCGTCAATTTGTGTAGGGGATCAAAAGGGGTTTTAGTTACTTTAAAATACAAGTATCGTATGGAATTGTGAAAATCCACAACTTTTAATCAAAATTTCATTCATGTCTTTAATAAAATCAGTATTTTAGAGCACTTTGAAACAGGTACAATGAAAAGAAGCTAAACTTTACTGTTTTGAAGTAGAAACGTAACTAAAACCAGATACAAATTGACATGGCTGGTGGTCACTAAAATTGATGTATAAAAGTAAAAAATGATGGCTTCAAAACAGTGTATAAATTTGAAATAGGTTTCCCGGTTTCATTTAAGATTATAACCGTTCTTTTCTGTATTTGGATACGCAAACGTCAAATTAGGAAAAATCGATTTTTTTGGCGAACAAAAAAGATGGCTATTTTTTTTTTAGAACTGACAGGATACAGGAATAGCAATAACAAGCTATTTTTGTAATGTTTGTATGTCGTAAAGAAATTATATTGGTCACAAAACCTACAAATTTTAAAATTTAATTGTAATAAAAGTATGACAAGTTGCAACAAATACTTTTAACGTCAATCTTTTAGCCGATTGATTTGGCGGACTTTTTGACGTTACGGACGACTGTAGCGCCACCTAATTAATTCCCCCTGCTATTGTTGCTGATAAAGCTTGACGACAACGGACGTTTCCAAGGACTTGCTTTCCAACTGGATGGAAGCGTTTCTTTTGTTTACATTGAATATGACGTCATAACTTAAACAACGTCACAGCTAAATCCCTAACCACAGAACCGAAATCGGGAACGTTACGGTATTTCCGTTTCCTTTATTAACATGTTTGAGGTAAAAAAAAATAATACATACAGACTTCGACCCCATTCACAGGTTATGCCTGCCTCATATTAAATAATGACGCTGTTTCCTGTTTAAGATAAGTAGTTTGTTTTACAGTTGAAACACACAAAAACTTACATTTCCTTCATTTTCGTTATTTCCTGCTCCTTTGTGTGATTTATATCTTTCAGCTTTTGATTTTCGCTTTTCAAGATACAGATGATATCTTCCTTTGTGCGTAGTCTGTCAAAGCATATATAAAACTTTTTTTAACAATGTATGATGTATTTTATTTTCAATTTTATACCATACCAAAAATTCAGCAAATACTCAACAATGGTCTTAAGTCCGTTATAGCACAATTAAACAGCAATGCAAAGAATCTATTTTGTTTGAAATATTGATTTTCAGATATTTCCATCCAAACAGGGCCCGACGTAGAAGTATTTGTTCAGGATATTATGTTTCTTTGTAGAGTTCATCATGTTTATTTGTATATTTGCCGTGAAGATGTTCGTAGAAGAAGTTATAGACGCTAAAAGACTTGCTTGATTTTTACTAAATTATTACTCCAAATATATACAAATAGAATAAAGCGAAAGTGCAGTAGATTGATAATTTTTCTCTTATACATGTAGTATTCGTAAAAAAATAAACAAGACACATCAACATTATTGACTGACCTCGAAAATGAACAGGGCATTTATCTTAAAGCTTTTTTATACACTTTCAAACATACGAAGTTAATATTATCGAAATCAATCAAATATTGTTTAAGAATCAAAAAGTATCTACTGCCCATTAGATAATTTTTAAAACAAAATTTCCACGTCAGAGTCTCTCCACCCTAAACAGAAATGTAAATGATCGATGACTTAATTACAAATTAAATACATAATAACCGTAAATTGTCTCGAAATATCACTGTTGTACAAGGCTTAGAAACTGGTAGAAAGCGAGGCTTTTTCTAAGCATTGCTATATCGAGACAATGTATGGTTATTCTATATTTATGCGTTAAACGTAAGTTTTTCTTATACAATCATATCTATTTGGGAGGGGCCTAGATCAAATTTGAAATAAATAGGCAGGACCCTCGAATTTATGATGAAACTAATTTTGGGAGAGTATTTACAAAATCGAAAGGCAGAACCAAATTGTCGGTATCTTTCGTCCCTCTTTTATCACGAAGCAGATATAGTCTGATAGCTACCCAAATTGAAACGACAGAAATTTTAATAAACGAACCAAATATGCTGCTACATTCAGCTTTGATTATCGCTTATGGGTATAACTTGTCAATGCAACAGGGAAAAATATAAATATTACTATTTCCGATAACCCTTCTCGGCATGGTTTACCTGTTATGGTAATGTATTGTTTTGATTGACAGCTAAGTTAGTACGACATTGCCTGTGACAGTCAATTCCTTAACTTTATACGCTGATTGTCGTGAAAGGGTCCAATAATATTAGCATCAAGTCACGCTTCGTTGATATAAATGGTTTCGATATTTTAACCCATTCTGCATCATTTGATACAGTATCTCGCCTTAGATAACAAACATGTCGCTTTGGATTTTTTTTGTCGAAACGCAGACCTTTTCTTTTCCCGCGACAGCTTTCTTTTTTTCCAGAGTAATTACCTTTCCCCAGGGATGCGTCGAATGGTAATAGTAACACAATGCTACCTTCAATCGCGCTGTCGGTCCGTAGGTCCATCCGTTTGTAACACCCCTGTTGACACTCTTGAATCTGCATCCTTCAAGGGATTCTAAACATGGCAAATTTATCACACCGCGATATGTTTTGTTTTCACTTGCCATAATGAATTTTTTCTGCATTCATTGAAAAATTAATAAAAGCTGAGTTATCATTCAGACAAAAAAAATATGTTTTGTATTCTTACAAATATTAACAAAAGCCCTTACTCATGTTAATGGCAATCAAATTGAATAACACCCAAAACGATCTGATGAGCAAATAGTCCAGGAATTCTAATATGCCTAAATATAAGAAAAAACTACAACCTGCATGTATATGTTTACCTAAATTTCTAAACTTGTACAAGGTCCTTAATCTTCGACCAGGGAGCAGAATGAAACTCTGGACTACCGATGGGCCTTCAACACAGCTAGGAAGTCCCGCACAAGTAACAAAACAAAATCAAAAATTCCAGATATTCCCGACTTTGGACAGGCGCAAAAAGGCGGCAAGATTAAGCATGTTTTGTTAGATATCAACGCTCTCCCTATACCAGTAATACATGTGGAAGAAACACACACACAATCCGACATAGATGGTTGGTTTGAGCTTATGAACCAAACGGTATATGTATTTGTAAGGTGAACAAACCAAGTAAAATCATGGGTATATATATATACAACAGAACTATCTGATTTAATAACAATCAAATATCTTGTACTTACACATCATCATTGCAGGTTTTCTCTCTCTCATAAGTTTCCTTGGCAACCTTACTTTTCTCGTTTTGTGCTTTGATTTCCCTCCTGGCTTTTCCAATATCTTTTAAAAGTTCTGAGTTTTGATCCTTATACGCCTGGTTTGAGTCCAAATATTCTTGAAATTTCGAAGTTAAATCCCTTGTTTTATCCGAAAGTTTTTCATTTTCTAACTCCAATTGAATATTGTTATCATGAAGAACTGTCTTTTGTTTTTGCACAGAAATGAACCTGGAAATATATATATATTTACATGTTTGAAGATCCAAAATTTGGGAGATTTAACACTGTAGTGCTAAATTTGAAACGAATTATATATATATGGTGTTAGTCCTATTATATTTGAATGTATTATTTAATTTCGATATTCAGTTATATACTGAAACTCTTTATTAATTTTTGCTTTTGTATACCAGTAACCAGTTATCTGTTTAAAAGACAGCATTGCATACAAGCATATTAATTGTGTATATACCTCTTTTCAAATTCGTTGACTTTTTGCTGTAACTGTTTTCTATCCTTTTCTAGTTGTCTGAGCTCACTTTCACTCTTCCGCATCAGTTTGTCATGTTCCTTATGCTTTAATTCAAGTGCCGTTTTATGTGTTTCTAATTCACTGTTATAATTGCGCAGTTTTTCATTACTAAAACAAAAAAAATGAAACTGGTCATATTTAACAAGTCATTAAATTTCAACAAAAAAAAACTTCATTTAGAAAATTTTAAAGAAGCAACATGATTTTCCTTCGGAAATTCACACCTGACTATATTTATCGGGCTTGGATTTTTTCTATTGCCACTGGATCTCGCCAATAAAACGGTACCTTTTCTCCAGAATCTAAATTTTACACCAAAAATTAACTCGAGTTCATACGATAACTAATCAGCACAGTAGTTTAATATTACAAGACTAGCGCTATTTTGTTTTTTTTCCTGCTTAAACAGGAAATATCAAGTCAGACAGTTTGTTTTGAAAACTCGTCAAAAAATTAGAATTTTCAGCTATTCTGAAGAATATAATTGTTGGGCTTTTATGTAAGGAAATTTGTTGAAATAGCTTAAAATGTTCAAAATTGTTTCACTGTACATATAATTATCGGCAATAGGTTTTCCTTCGTTTGCTTAATAAACATCTCTAAGAAAGTTCGAATTATGTTAGGACAAATGTATTATGTTAATGATGTTAATACCGCAGCATTATCAAAAGTGCCAACTTATATGTAGTGTAAAAAAACTACGAGGTTTTATCTTATGATAATTGCTTATTAATCGATCGATAATGTATCATCAGTCGTATTAATTTTGTTTGTTATTATACTGATTATCTACAAACCTTTCGTGATATTTGTTGCTTTCTTCTTGAGCCTCAACTAATTTTAGCTCTGTTCTTTTTAATTCGTCAACCTGAATATTCTTTTCATTTTGTAATTGTTTTACTTCCGCCTCTAATCCATTTTTTGTCCTTTTACTGTTTTCTTTTTCATTTTCATATCTGCATCATGAATTAAGGTAAAATTAAACTAGATGGCATAACTCATATTTTTTGTGACTTATAGTACGTTGTTACATAACAAGAGTTTTATTCTTAATCTCATAAAAAGTCCTGTGAACATGGTAACTAAACATTGGGTATTTCTAACAAAAAACGTATATTGAGTGGTTATTCAGACATGTTTACACTATAATAGGACCTCTTCCATTCATGGATTTTCATATGAAAAGGGTAATAAGCTCAAGATAAATTTTGGGTACTTATGTTTTTTCCTTGCTGTTGTTTATTTCTACATTTACTTGAAATAAATGTTTTAATACAGTTTTAAGTACTGAAGTTTTATTTATTAAACCTTATAGCATCTGCTATAAATAAATATATGTCAAATAAACTTTATATAAATCAGCTGCTATTAGTGAGTATTTAATTTGATGAAAAATTACTATATTTAAAAATACAAATGTTTGCTATGGTACATTTGTAATTTTAATAACTTAGAAAAAAACCTACCTACATATGATATAATAAAGTATTTTTATGAACATGATGAATATTATCTAATTTTGTCTCAAGTGTTATATATAAACACAAAAAAGTATAGTCAAAATCAGCTGCCTCTCTGGTTGGTCATGATGGTCTTGATGTACAGATTCTGCGTACTGACGTTGTTTGTCATCTTAACAACGTGTTATATTGTTCTTCTATTTGTCTTTGTTTTATAATTATTTCTTTTACTGTTTGCATTGTTTTCTGTGATATCCATTGACGTGGCTCGGTACTTATACATCCCGTCAATGTGTTTGTATTATATTTCATTTTTTCTGGTGTGTTTTGTATATGCGACTTTTTGTGTTTCTTTGGTTCTCATAACATGACTCTGTACTTTAAAAGATCCTGTCATTATGTTATTCTTCTATTAAATGCCAAAATGTTAAAGTTCTATTATAAATTAGAAAATACGTTGAACGACAAACGACAAAATATTTTAATCGAGTAGTGGTATAAACCATTTTTGTATTCTTAGAAATTCTACATAACTTCTGAACAATTTTAAATCTCGGTCTATATCCGAAATTTATTCTAACATACTTTTGATTTTTTAACCCTGTATGCCAACATTTCCCATTTGAAATTATAAAATTGTTTTGTGTAAACATCATGAACATTGAACGACAAAATTTCTTCCTATGTTACGTATAAGTTTTCTGACGTCGCGAAGCAATGAATAGGGTTTTAATTTGATAGATGCTTGTATGTTTTTTGTAAAATTGTTTGTTTTAAGATTACAACACAGTGATGATTGCTGTACCCATATTTTGACTATTTTATTTAGTATGTCTGTTTTCTTCACGGATCATTGTAAATATAACGGAATTTGATGAGAATTTTGTAAAAGTGAGAGGTTTAGCGCTATAAAACCAGTTTCAACCCACCATTTTCTACATTCGAAAATTCCTGTACCAAGTCAGGAATATGACAGTTGTCGTCCATTCGTTTGATGTGTTTTGTTATTTGATTTTGCCATGTGATTAGGGACTTTCCAATTGAATTTTCCTAGGAGTTCAGTATTTTTGTGAATTTACTTTTTTCATATGTAGGCATTAATGAGTATTTTGATATCATTGTCAAGCGTTTTTTTAAACACCCTTTTATTCGGGCGTGTGCCTTCATTTGAAATATTGATATCCTTTCACTAACCACCTTATTACATTGCACGTAAATAATTAAAAATATTATCCTAGAGTATTTGTATTTGTTTTCATTCTTTTGTATTTCTCTGTAGTCTGAATATCTAAATGTTTCCAATATTTTACAAATACATTCCTGTCAATATATACTTCAAACCATTTTGATCAAGTGTTGACACCTATGAAATGTTTGAAACAACGAGTCAAGTTATATATGATAAATAAATACAACTTTAACAGTCAGTTCATGTCTTAATGCAGACATAATTGCTCTCAACGTTGAAAGTTATATAATGTACATGTTTTTCTTTCTTTTTTTTTTTTATAGTAGACTCTCTTTTTGATATGTCAGTTGATATTAATTGTTTTAAACCTGGTGCCTTTTGTTAGCTATTATTCATGTGTTTCTTTGTCTAATATATTCTCCTATTTATTTGTATTGTAGTCCTGTAATGTTATGTTGTCAGTGGCGGATCCAGAAATTTTCATAAGTGGGGGCCTACTGACTGACCTAAGAGGGGGCCCGCTCCAGTCACGCTTCAGTGATTCCCTATATGTGACCCGACATGACATTTGCAGGCTTGTGGAGGTAAAACATCATTGTTAGAAAATTATAAACATGATAAATATCGAGATTCAATGAAATACGTATTTGTGAAGAAGAGATAAACAGTTTCCTTGGCTTCATTTTGCGGACGTCGAACTATACATCATCTATAAGTTTTGAAGAAGTTTTACTTCATCGTTTGAAGTGAAAAATATTTGAATCTACATTTTAAATTGATACAAAAAAAAAAACAAATTTCTGTCCTATAGATTTCCTTTCATAAATGAAGTCTGAATATATCCATAATCAATGCACCGTATCAAATGCATTTAAGATAACACCTACTTATAAACTGTTACGCGTCGCATACTATGTATAGAGACATGCATAATAAATCTAAATTAAAAAAAGGAATTCTTAATGCTTACTTTGACAAATGTTAAACTAACTTCATTTCAACAAGTTTAAATTACATGTTCTAAAATAGAGCTAAGAATTGTTTGCATTGTAGTAAATTTAAGTCTTTAAAATTTTATTTAAATACGCTATTGAACATCACTAAAAGCCAATAAATACAATAATTTTGTTTTTGAATCTTAACTTCAAACGTAAAATATCGTACCGATTACGTTGAACAACATCAAATCTAATAAATGAATGCGGTGATTAATTTTCTTTACCATAACACATAAATATAATAGAAAAGACGTTAACACATCTGACAAAATCCGATGAAAATTACAAATATAACATTAAACATTTAAACTAAATACATGAATTTGGGATAGACAAGTACCGTAACACATCTTATAGTAATGCGAATTCACACTCAACAAAACAGTCACAATCGGGAATAAGTCACGTTTGGTAATTAAAAGATTAGACGACATAATGACAAACCACAATCTACCATGTGGTAAAAATGTCCTTAGCTAGTTTGGTCAAAGACACATCGTATGGATCCACCAATTCGTGATGGTGTCCATATCATTTACGGAGTGTCAATTTTAATCTGTCCTCCTCATAACTTTGTTGAAGCAGTTTCTGCGTAAGGAGAACACTCCTGTATATGAGGTCCGTATAGTGTGAACAAGCACGAGAATAACGTATCAATTGTGATATGTAAACACCATACGAAGGGTATGTTACTGCTGAGAAATGGGAAATTGATAATTGGGAAGTTGAAATCGTCCCGTTTATCATAGATTTTTGTGTGAAGTCGTCCATCTACGTCAATATTGAGGAAAAGATCAAGGTATGAAGCAGTCCTTCTAGTATCAGTAGTATTCTTAATTTCAAGTTCACTGGGATATATGAGATGTAGGTATTGGCTGAAATATGGGTTATTCAATGATAGAACATCATCAATATATCGGAAAGTAAAATTAAAGAATTTCGCAAGGTGCTTTTTCTTTTTGTCTTTTAGAAGGTTCTGAATGAATTCTGCTTCATACGAGTACAAAAACAAATCAGCCAGCAGGGGTGAACAATTATTACCCATTGGAATACCGACTGTCTGTTGAAATATAAATCCTCCAAACTCAACAAATATATTGTCGAACAAAAAGTCCGGCCTTTTGATAATATCATCTTCAGCACATTTTCTGGGAGATTCAGTGTGGTTCTTCACAAAATATGAATTATTGTAACCCAAAACAAGAAATTTGTATCTACGATTCCCATTTTTATACTACTGTTGCCTTTATCTGATAGAGTTATCATTTCACATGCGTGTTCTTTGAAACCTGATTTGAGTTAATATAAAACAGTGTACAGAATCGTGATCAAGCCGTTTACTTCGGTTTTTACTACAAACAGAGGAAATTGTCTCTGAAATGATTCTAAACAGTATTCTACATTCTGGAGAGACAAATCATCTTGGTAATGATGAAAATGTTTTCTCTAAAAATATAAATACAGTTTTCTCTCTGGGTTTACCTTCGTCGAATTTACTAACACTATTGTGAATGTCAATTTATTTCAGGAGATTTTGATATGGTCTTTTTAAGAAGATAAATTTAATTGCCCTTTTTAAAGTTTTGTTCTCATTGTATAGTTCTTGATAAAGTATGAATTAGAATTATTTTCTTTAAAGTGAGAATGCTGCTAAGTACATTGTATATATTATATACAACTGGTTAACCTGTGTTTTTTGTTATATTTCAAACTGTCTGGACAAAAGAGAAAAGTGTTGCCTATATCTAATTATAGAAATTGGTTCAATCTGTGACGTCAAATTGCCGTCAAATGCCAAATATTAGTTTGGACAGTGCACAAATTGTACAAAAAATACAGTCAAGTTTCATTAAGATTTCCTCTGTGGCTCTATTGATAAAATTGTTGTACAAAAAACACTTCATGGTGATTATTTGCTGTGAAATTTTGATATTTGTGTTGCATTTATAATAGGTTTAAAATGAATATTCATTAGTAATGTTTTTCAAAACAAATCAAATAGAAATAATTATTAAAATTAAAATGAATAAAAAAGTATGGGTACTCCGGAAGACGTTTGACTTTGACATATGTGATAGAAAAGAAGATTCGTTGGCACAACTGTATCACGCTGATTTACTGCAGTCAATTAGTCTATAAATTAAATGAAAACTTATATTATTTATGTAATTTTTTATAATGCATTTGGAAAATAACTTGCATCAACTTAAGGATGTACGTAGGTGAGGTTTTGGAATTTTGTTAGATGTTCGAATTCCTTGTTATTTTTTCATATAATACAAAGTAAAATATTTTGCCCAATAACACCTATTTATCCTTAAATATAAGACGTAATAGATCATAAAGGTTCATTTGACAAAATTTAAGCAGATTCCTGATTTTCTTTCTTTTTAATTTGAAACCCAATTAATATCAAGGCAAATATAAGGGTAAAGTCCGAGTCAGCCTTTTCCCGCCATATTTTATTAATAAAATATCTCGAAAAGGAGCTCCATGACCTATAGATATTTTAAAGCTTATTATGATCCTAAACCCATACTCTTCAAATTTATAGTTTTAATTTTAAATTCCTGATTTATTTAATTTCACCTTAGACCACCTAAGTACATCCTTAAAGTTGCTTATTAAGGTCTTTCCTTTTTCTATAAGGAAAGACCTTACTGTATTTCTTCTGATTATTAAGGTCTTTCCTTTCTTAAATGGAAAGACCTTACTGTATTTCGATTGTTTATTATTATTAGGTCTTTCAACCTTTCGGATGAAAGACCTATTGTTTTTGTTCTGATTATTATTATTATTATTAGGTCTTTCCACTTTTCCGTGGAAAGACCTATTGGTTTTCTTCTGATTATTATTATTTTTTTTCTTCCGCCTAATTTTCTTTCCTTCGCAGTTTTTTTGTTTCGCAAGATGTCGCTTAGATATATGGTATATGATATCGAACAATTAATACGCTTTTGAAACTGACAGCTCGTAACCAAAATCTTATCCATGAAAGAGTTATCTCCCCGAACACTGTTTTTCTTGTTATCGCTTAATCTTCGCAACCGTATAAGAAACCGACAAATTTATTTTACCAAATTGCTCGTTATATCCTCAGGATGATTTGATTCATTTTGACCGAAGCTATCCGGAGACTCCATATGAGAGTTATTTCCCCTTTTATATTTGATATAAGTGATATGCATTTTTAACTGGAAAACCATAAGTGGTAGAGGCCTAGGGTCTTTTGATTTGAGGTCCTTGGTCCAAAAAAATTAAAATGAGGTCAAGGTCAAAGGTCAAGGTCATGATTAAAATT